>NW_022710618.1:441302-452006 GCF_011630105.1 Anneissia japonica | reverse complement strand
ATATATATGGGTTTATGATATGTTGATGGTCAACATTTGAATGATGTTTAGGTTGAAATAAATAATTAGGAGCAAAAAAGAGATATATATTTATTTATTCTATCTGTATGAAATTCTCTTCTCTTTCTGTGATAATACGGTAAAAGGGCGGATGTTGATGACGATAAGCAAATAAAAAAAAAGCTTGTGAATAACAGGTAGAAGAACCGGATGATAGAAATATTACCAACTGAAAGCAAAAGCTTGGTTTAAAAAGTAGGTGGTGTATGCGTTTCCCCAAACACAACCCGTTACGCTTTGCCCCGCCCCACAGGTATTGCTATAACTTCCACAAAATGACAGCGTAAAACATCTTTTTTTGTGTAGACATAGACATAGATAGGCCTACTTATTGTCAAGAAGAATGAGATACTTATTGTTTGCTCATTACAGTACATTGTTATTATAGTTATTATGATTATTTTTATTTTATTTTATTGTTATTGTTATTTGCTTTTTCTCAGTTGGCCTATATTATTTCCCTGTAAAGCGCATAGGGGCAATGTGCAATATGCGCCATATAAATATAACGTTATAATTATTATTGTTATTATTATAAGAAAATACATAAAATACTAAGTCGTATATAAAAAAACAACCGATAGGCCTATGTAGGCCTACAAATATTACAATTTATACGATTCAAAGTTGAATTTATTATTTATTTATTTATTTAATTTATTTTGTATTGCAATTTATATCATTCATTAACTAAGGTATAACAATATAAAATTGAAATTTAAGATAATCTCAAGTCACAATTAAGAAAAGGGGCAATATTTTATGATTGTTATAAAAAATATAATATAAAAATTGGAACTTAAACACGAAATGTACAGTGTCAAATTATTGATCAATAATTGCACAAAACAAAGCAGCAATTTTGTACAAATTAAAACGGCGAATTGCTGATGAAATAAAAGAGTTTTTAGATCTGTTTGACTAATGTATGAGGTACGGTACTAGTCTTCGAGAATTGCCATTAAATAAATGTTGAAGAGTGACCGTAGGTTTTTGACCGAGAAGGTGCAATTTAGTAAGGAAGGGAGAACTGTGTTGTTTGTCTGACGTACTGTTAACGCGTGAGAAAATTTGAATGGAGTAGGAAGTTCATCATTGTCAATATAAACGCATAAAATTTCGTAAGCATAGGCCTGGATCGAAAACAACTTGAAAAAGTAATATCTATAGGGGAGAAGTCCTCCAGAAATCCTGAGGGAACCGTCGTGCATGTAATTGGAAGACTCAGTTTCAAATTGATGCATTGTTTAGAAATAGAGCTGGTCACAATCCATCTATTTTAAACTCATAATTCTCTCGATGATGGAAAAATTAAAAGTATGTATTAATAAATAAATGAAAATATACCAATTGCAATTTTCCATTTCTATTGATGGCCCGGGCGGTATAGTTTTAAGAAATGCAATAGTTCGGGAAACATTATGAGGTTTTTCAATTGTAGGCCTATTCATAGTGAGGTCTAATCATTATCAATATTCTCTGTCTCGTATTTTTTATTTATTCTTTCTTTAAACTGCAGGCACTTTCAGAAACAAACCATATAGAAAGGTAACCAAATAAAAAAAAAAATGTAGTGTAAAAACAAAATTCAGTAAAACTTTTCTTCGAACGAAACTAATGTCATTTCTTTAAACTACTTTTTTTCGTTTGGAAATCCTCATTCAAATTTTTGTTTTTCTAATGTTTTTTTTTTTTTTTAACTTGAAAAATATGTCAATTTGGAGTAGAGTTATACAAAAATTATGAACTAATTTCTGAAGTCGATTGCGGTTCCAATCGAATACAGTAATGCCATGATCATTTTTGGAGGATGAAATACATCTTGATGTACACTTTTTTGTAGAGAACTAATTGCGCCACCAATGTTAATCATTAAGATTAAACGCGACCTCTCGCGCGGATTTGGGTGGGGAAACTTCTGAATAGTTTGTTTTTGGTTTTACGCGACACACTGGTGGCTGACTCATTTAGGAGGATAGTGTAAAGTGGGAATCATAAATGTTAACGATTGTATAGTTCACAGAATTTAATTCTAATGTTAAGAATTTAGAGGTTGTTAAACAGAACTCTTTGATGATTCGGTTCCTTTGATAACTCCAAGTATTTCTACTCGTCGTCGTTGTCGAGTTTAATCACATTCACACCTCTTCTTGGCTGCCTGGTCTTTCGTCTTCGGTAAGTGGAGCAGGCCTGCAGTAGGCTAGCCCAGGTCTAATGAAGGCCTAGGCTTACTCTAGAGGGATTCGGTGATTCTAGGGATTCTAGCGCCCAGGCCTTAATTATTACTACTACTACTACTAGCAGCCCTAGCTAGGGCCTAGGCCCTAGCTTCCTGCCCTCATCATTTTTTTTAAGGCCTAGGCCTATATAATTTATAGTTATATTAGGGGCATCCATAATTAATGTTCAGCATTTTCAAAATAGTACAAAACATACTCTTTTCTGTGACCCCTCTCTCCCCCTGAAAGAGTACACAATATAATGTTGATTTGTGTCATTTTGAGATCATTTTATGTTTTTCATAAGAGTACTTATGCCTACACTTTCAACCCACCTTTCAACCCCCCCCCCCCCCCCCCATAGGCCTTATTAGTTACTGTGGATACAGAAGTAGGTAGAAGCTGGTAATTTAAGTAGGTAAATTTTATATGTATTTATGTATTTATTCAACAATATTTTTAGAGGGTGGCACTAACAGCTATGCTGAATTGAAGAGGCCCTTTTTCACAACAATTCAAAAATACAGATATAAAATTCATCAACAGTGAATAAAATTATGAGAAAATTTTAAATATTGAGTTAAAATTATTAAAATGCAAAAAAAATTTTTTAAAATAAATAAAACTCACTTGCTAGCATCCGAAGAGATAAGACAAAAATGACTTTTGAAAATTGAATAAAAATAGAAAAAATATAATTTTGTAGATTTTTATTTTTCTTGTTGATTCCTAATATGTAACTATGATATATGTGCATCTCATCAATGTAGCTTTCATATTTTGGCACAACAAAATAAAAGATAACCAGAGCGTCTGAATTTCCAATACATTCGCATATAACTTTTCTTACTGCCTACCAGAGTAGGGTGCTGCAAGCGTTTCAGATAGGCAGTCAAAGTAAACATTGCAAGGGGTCCAGTATTCTCGAGAAGCCATTTTAGCCATCAATTTTACCAGTCAAAATACCTAACCAACCAGTAAAAATTGTGTGTTGGTAGAATAAAAAAAGCACTTATTAGGCCTATGTAGCTTAGGTTGGCCTTCTTTCAATAAATGAACATCATTCCAGTCCAGGCCTAGGCTATGATTATTGTTTTTTGAAGCCATTGCATTCCACAATACAGGTACCTCACGTTGCATGCACTAGCTGGCTTTATATGGACAAAGTTACCAGTAAAAATGTTTCAATTGGGCAAACACTGGGGTCTATTATTGAGACAAAATTTGAAATAACAAATTTACACTTTGTGAGAGTAATCTGCCCATTTTTAAAATAATTTGAAGATGTAATTTCAGGACTTTTTGTGTAAGAATCACACAGACCCTATTTTCAGTTTGGTAGTTTAGTAAAGGTTGTTGATAGTTTGTTAGTAACACCTGATGAAGCTGGCATTGAAAGCTCATGACTAATGAAATTATCTTTGAAGTTAGTCTTGGAGTGCTGCCTCATCATTACCTGTTCAATTTTGTAGTTTATAGTAAGTAACTACGATACATCATTCAAAGCATAAATTAGTTTAATTTTTGGGGTGATTATTGTTTACTAAATACAGGTCCCTTCTAATTAAAGACCACTTTTGGGACTGGGGTTTCCATTGTCTTTAGCAGCTTTGGTCTCATTAGAATAATAAAGATAAAAGGCATTTATTAATTTTGGACCATAGAATAGTGGTTTTTAATTGGAGGTGGTCCTTAATTGGAGGGAGACCAGTAGTGTAAATTGATACAAATTGTGTTACTAAGTGTAAGCTTACTTTACATGGAAATTTCCAGTCTATTTTTAGTAATAATTATTGATGAAAATGTCATGCAATATTTTAAGTCTGTGCAGTTTATATTGCAGAGAATTTACTTTTATGTTATGTATTGTATGCAATTATTAAAGCTAACGTCGATGATAAAAATGATAAATTTTACCATTTGCACTTTCGATTCTTAAATTTTATTTTTTAAGCAAACTTACTATTTTCAATGGTTTTTACAAAATAATGGCAACTGATTGATTTATTAATGAATTTGCTCTCAACATTTCTATTGTACATGTACAGGTATGTGTTTTTAGAGATCTTTTTAAACTTGTTTTTTTCCAAAATACCATAAATATTTGTTTAATCATTAAAATTCAATATTGATACAAATCTAACAATACAGTATAATTAATATATTTATAGTAGTTTTTAAATTAGTTATTTGCTTTAAATTAATAATTATTATTTTTGTTAAATAAGTAATATGAATATTTTTCCTCTTTATTCATAGAATATGGTGTCAGTCGCTTTACAAGCTCTAAAAGATTGAATAAGGGACAATGGCAGATGAATTTGATTTACCAACTCGCCCTGGGTTGACGTTAACTCTTGATGACCTGGCTAGTATTGTAGACAGAAGTGGCCCGGGAGAAGCCATAACATTTATTAAACAAAAGTATGGCAATCGTAAAGAACTGTTGAGGCTGTTACAAACACATGAAGATGATGGTAAGACTAACATGTTAATTTTGTTGATTTAAACATCAAACTAGAGAACAGTCACTCCACAGAGTGAATACTTTCGCCCAGAGCTTGCATAATGAATGATGGACGATTCCATTATTTTCTGCCATGTGTGTGAATACCGAACAGTACGGAGGCAGTGTATGATGGCGATTTGTACAGCACCAATATCCACAGCAGAATGCAATGTTCTGACTATCTGCTACTGTATGATGTTAACACCTACTGTATTGGGGAGTTTTCATAAGTTTGACCTAAGGCCTTTGACATTTTATTCCCAAAATGTGTCCTTGAATATTATGTACCATATGTATTACTAAATTATAGTTTAGGTTATCAGGGCATTAGTTTTTGCATTATTTTGCAAACAGACAGTAGTGAAAACATGACATTCTTTGCGAAGGTACAGTAATTAACGTTAATATATTATTGAGAGTATTTTAGATTTGGTCACAGGTGGACGTCATATGTAACATTAGTTTACTTCCTTGTTTTTTTTTTCTACTGTTGACATCAAGTTCTTTGCAGTTAAATTGTATTGTGCCTTAACCCAAGTAAGAATAGAATAATAAAAGCTTCTGTTTGGTTGAATACAATTAAAGTTAACAGCTCATAATTGTAAAAATACAATGATTTCAAAGAACATTCATTGAAAGTGAGTTAACAATAACAGCTGTGCATTCTTCAGCCTAGTTTTCAGAAGCACAGATTGGTGACAATTATCAATTTATGATCTCCAATAGAGGCACATTAATTCCTTCCTGTAATATATAAACACTATAATGCGGTAAAGAATGGACCAGTAGCAGGAAGTCACTAACTTATCTGTTATGTCCATCAGTAGCAATGTTGGGTGCATGAAGCATAGATATTAAGCTGGTTAGTAAAACACTGGACATGTAGTACTTTTTTAAATGACAATACACTATCTTTGTGCACTCAGTGCACTTGTTCAGTTCAGGTGAATGACGAAGTGCATTGTGTGCACAAAAGCTGTATTGATCACAGGCAGGACAACTTGTTATCATTTTAATTTAGTAAGCTAAAACTAGTCTTTAAAGTACATGTACTTCATGTCCAATGTTTTATTTACTATATCAGACTTGCACGGCTCATCTGTTTTTAGCTAAGCTAAGTCATCTTTTTTTTCAAGCTTAAACATAATATAATTATATTATTCTCACTTTGTCATTTTTTAATTGATAGTGTCGTTTACCTTAATTGATAGTGTTGTTTACCTAGTCCATCAGTTAGTATTAAAATTTCATTGTGTTTTTACCTTGAAAATGTTGACTTAAGATTAAGCTGTGTTTATCTACAGTACAGAAACTAAATGTGTAGTTCTGTTTAATTTTTTATTTGTTAACATTAAAATAAAATTTTGTTTTCTTTTTATTAAGAAAATAATTTTGCCAAAAACATCCAAGCTTAAACATAATATAATTATATTATTCTCACTTTGTCATTTTTTAATTGATAGTGTCGTTTACCTTATTGATAGTGTTGTTTACCTACAGGGTCCATCAGTTAGTATTAAAATTTCATTGTGTTTTTACCTTGAAAATGTTGACTTAAGATTAAGCTGTGTTTATCTACAGTACAGAAACTAAATATGTAGTTCTGTTTAATTTTTTATTTGTGAACATTAAAATAAAATTTTGTTTTCTTTTTATTAAGAAAATAATTTTGCCAAAAACATCCAAAAGGAGGAGAAAATAAAAATAAAATTGTAGTAGTAGTGAGATAGTTAGGAAGAAACGTACATGTCTTCTTTTTGGAGATTTCAATGCAGCGGTGGGTGTAATAAAATTAAAGGAGAACTTCTAATTTTTAAAAATTAAATTGCCATTTTTTCATAGTGGTGGGTGCGTTAATTGGCCAAAAATGAAATTTGGGGCCATTTTTAACACAAACATAAGAAAGGTCACAGTTGGGAATAAGAAAATAACATTGGCAGTTGCAGTGATGACATCACAGTTGAATTTATAATACTTATTAATAGACATATCTGCACCACACCTTCTTCTTAATAACCTGCCCTTACCTTTAATATTACTGGTTTTGCTCTTTCACCTTCATTGTTCATAAGTTGCCAGGTGTTGGTATTCAAACATCAATAATAATTGACCTTGTAGTAATAACCTTGCAAGCTGAATTTAAGAATATAGAACACCATATATTCATTCACGGTTTTATTAATATTTGTATACCTGAATAAATGACATGAATAAACGAAGGAATGAATGAATGCATGAATGAATATTTAGACATTGTTGAATACTTAAAACATGTAAATTATTTGAGATACTGTATAGTAAGCTTTTTTTTTTAAAATAAAAATGAACATTGAATAAAATCTGTTTGTCTTTGAAACAAATCAATAATTCAGTGTACGTTTTAGATAAATTTTGTAATCATTATTTGTTTATGTCGCAGATTGAGCTTCAATGAAACCTTGAATGGACCTTTCCGCTAAGCCCCGCCCCTTGGATATTGTTGCCAAGGTCCCAAAAAGCGACAGGGTTAAAACATACACGGACAACATGCGTGCTTGTTAGACATGCGTGTATTCCCGGTACTGTTCTGTTCTTCAGTTGTTAAGGGGAGATATTTTTTATATCTTCTTTATTTTAATTACAACCTCTGCTGCCTTGAAAATCTCCAAAGATAAGATATGTATATTTCTTCCTAATTATATATAAAGTTGAAGCATTTAACCATCCTATTTTACATTCACCAATAAAATTTTATATTTATTTTCTCCTCCGTCTGGATGATTTTGGCAAAACTATTTGCTAAGTCATAAACAGGATGTAGGATTGCTTTATGGGAGGGCCATTAGGCTACAGTAGGTTTACAAATACCAATGTATTCCCTTTCTAATGCCTGCATAGTGTGTGCTTTTGTACAGTACTCTTTATATCAAGAGACACTGACAGACTATTTAGTGTTTAGTCATACCACCCATTTTTATGAGTTGTAAAATTTTGTCAGTTTATTTCATTCCATTTTTCATTTATTTCATTGGCACAAACGGCCCAAAGGTTGCGTCAGCAACAGTGCGCCATAACACCACAAGTGGTGCCCACAACCTTTGGAACAAAGAACAGTACAGAAAAATTACAAAACAATTATTTACAACATAACCATAAAATTGTAGGGAAATTTAAAATCAGTAAAAAACAAAAAGAATCATGAAAGGCCAATACCAAACAATTAAAAATTATCGTTCATTCCGTAAGTATTGTCTAAGTTTCAAATAAAAGAATTGTACGAACAAATAACAGCATCATCTTTAATATCGGAGGGCAATGAAGCAAACTGAATTGGAAAGTTGTTAACAGATGAAAATTTAAAAGCATTTGTATAATATACCGGATGAGTAAAAGTTAAAGTATATAAACGTCGGGGGTTAACATGAATATGATTACTAACGCTACTGCAATGTGTTATCTTATGGAAACAACGAAAAATAAATGAGATCAGAATAATATATCGTCTGTCCCGAAGAGGAAGCCAATTGAGAGTAATAAGTCGTTCGTTATAATTAATGGGACCACAGTGACGCCAAAGAATTCTCCTAGAGACTCTCTGTTGTACTTTTTCAAGACGATTACGTGATCTTGACAATGAGGACTCCATACAGGTAGTCCATACTCCAAGATCGGTAAAACAAGGGATTTGTAAAGATGAGACATGGCATCAGGTGAACAATTTGCAGCAACCGAAAAAATTAAACCAACCATTCGGTTAGCACGTTTGATAACATTATCAATGTGACTCTTCCAATTAAGATTACTATCGATATATACACCTAAATGTTTGTGGGTATCAACAAAATTGATATTCTCACCATTCAGTAAAAATACTGACCTTGCAAAGTCACGTTTTCTAGTTATGTACATTAGCTTAGATTTTTTAACATTGAATTTCATTTTGTTTTTCATTACAAAGAATTGCTGATAATTTAAACAAAAAAATTACATATGAATTTCATTTTCTACATTAATCAAAAATATATTAAATTTTACTATTTTATTTTATTAATACTTGGCCTAGCAAATATCAAATTATGAATGGTAATACTGTATTCTTTCTTTCGACCTCCTTTTCATGTTTTAGTGTAAAGAGTTGTATAATGGCCTGAATAATGTTATTTAATAGTAATTTAATTATTTTTAACCATCAAGCAATATAGGTAGAATATCAACAAAACATAGAATGTAGACAAACATTATTTAATTTGTTTGGGTCATCAAATAAGAACATACGATACTGCATGAATATTTCTGTGTAATGTTTTAGTATTCGTCATAAAATACTACATGTATTGTACTGGTATTAAAATCTCCAGACAACATGCTCTATCAAAATTAATAATGCTGCATTATTATTTATAGTTACAAAACTACTGTGCATTTAAGGAGAATATGCTTGTCTGTGCATTATTTTTTTGTAATCATCTATATTATAATTATGCTTATTTAAAAGCCTGAAATCATTATAGACAACCGAGGGCCTAATTAAACGTCTCGGATTTGAAACCTACCCTGTATAAAAAGCTGTAACAACATAGATCGTCCCGATCGAGCAAATAAATATCAATCCATATTTCAACAGATTAATGGGGGAAAGATAATGGGTTTTACGGATGTTTTCAACTGCCACGTGTCGTTTTTTTATACAAAATGGTGTTTACGTATTTCCGCATTTCGTTTGTGGTTTTATATGGAAGGCCAAAAGAGCAACATTCGTTGTTAATTTGTGTGGTTTTATAGTAATGGAACGTTAAAAATTAAAATTTTAAACACAGTAGATTTTTGTCAAGCACAGTCAGTTTTTCTGGTATATTGTAGATATATATATAAAATATATATATTGAAAATCATGTTAATTTTAGTTTTTTATGTTCCAAGGGAAATTGTGGAGAGAATACAAGATATTTCCTTGTATACCAATTAACAATACTGATGTTTCATATCATTTTACTGTTTGTTTTCTAAATATTCTTATGTTATGAAAATTGATATGAAACTGATTCAAAAACCATGCAACCTATTTTTATTTAGTGGTCATATTGTTCTTTTTTAAATCAAAACTAATTGCGACATTCACATGCTAGAGGGTAAGCATGGGAAGTGAGCACACCCTCTAGTTTATTGTAAGGCCCAATAAAAAAATTATTAGTTTATCACCTGCGGACGCATGCCTTCTATGGTGCTAAAAAATTTTAGAAAAAAAAAAAATTTGAAAAATTTTTTTTTTCAAGAAAAAAAGATAGAAGGTGTCCTACACCACAAAATCTGAAGGTTACATGTGCTGTACTTCCAAAGATATTAGCATACGAAAATCAAAGTTAATTTCACAGTGCACTAATTTGTGCCATGCTCCCTTTTACATCAAAATATATATATATATATATATATATATATATATAGATTAAAAGGCAAAATACTGGAAAACAACAATGCTGTGGGAAACAATGGCTGGATCTCAGTAGAGATACAAAAATGATAAGCAACAGCTAAAAAAGTAAACGTAAGTAAACAGCCAGAAATAGAACCAGAGCTTTCGGACAACACTAGTCCTGTCTCTTATACACATCTAGATGTGTATAAGAGACAGACACTAGTCCTTCCTCAGTGGCGAGTGAGTGAGGGTTGAAAAAGCCAGATAGTATAAAGTGAGAATTTCATGCAAGCATGATTAGAAACAATAGGCTAGGCTAGGTGGGATTAGAATAAACAGTCTGAACAATAAAACAGGAAGGCCAAAACTAAACATTAGAGGCGTGCCTCAATAAATAAGCCAAATGATTTATCCAGAAGAATTTGGAATGCCATAGGTTTAATTTAGTGTACTGGGAGAACGTTCCTAATATTGAGTCCAAATGGTGTGGTGGTTTTAAGTAAAAGTTCCCAGTGATTCTCTCT
>NW_022710618.1:408963-439157 GCF_011630105.1 Anneissia japonica | reverse complement strand
TAGAAAATGATATATAGATTAAAAGGCAAAATACTGGAAAACAACAATGCTGTGGGAAACAATGGCTGGATCTCAGTAGAGATACAAAAATGATAAGCAACAGCTAAAAAGTAAACGTAAGTAAACATATATATATATATATATATATATATATATATATATATATTAGTGTTATAGGTTATAAAACCTATAACACTAACCAAGTATTGGTTTTTCACATAGTGGATCATTTTTATGGAGTTTTCATCAAAATATGAGAGGGTCATACAGGAACTTTTTTTAAATCTTGTTGATTTGACACGAAATGACCCTTTCATCATAAAATACTACATGTATTGTACTGGTATTAAAATCTTCAAATAACCTGCTCTCTCAAAATTAATAAGGCTGCATTATTATTTATAGTTACCAAACTACTGTGCATTTAATGGGAGTATTCTGTGTATTATTTTTTTGTAATCATCTACAGTATATTATAATTATGCTTCAAATTTCAAAGCCTGAAATCATAACAGACAACTGAGGGCCTAAATAAATGTCTCAGATTTGAAACCTACCCCGTATGAAAAACTGCAACAACATAGTTCGTCAAAGTGCCGATCGTGCAAATAAATATCAATCCATATTTCAGATTAATTGGGGGAAAAATAATGGGTTTTACGGATGTTTTTAACTGTCATGTGTCGTTTTTTGAAACAAAATGGTGTTTACGTATTTCCGCATTTTGTTTGTGGTTTTATATGGAAGGCCAAAAGAACAACATTGATTGTTAATTTGTTTAGTTTTATATGGAACGTTAAAAAGTTAAATTTCAAACACAGTCGATTTTTAAGCGCACTCAGGCTTCACACACAGTCGGTTAACAAACACAGTAGCAAGCACAGTCGGTTTTCTGGTTCTCGATGAGTTACAGTAAAACTTCGCTTTAGCTGCCCCGACCAAAATATGTCATGGTATATTGTAGACATACTGATATTGAAAATCATGTTAATTTTAATTTTTTAGTGCCAAACTAAATATTTTCTAAGGAAAATTGTGGAGCGAATACAAGATATTTCCTATACCAATTAACACTACTGTTGTTTCATCTCATTTTACTGTTTATTTTCTAGATATTTTTAGGTTATGAAAACTGATATGAAACTGATTTCAAAACCGTGCAACCTGTCTTTATTTAGTGGTCATATTGTTCTTTTTTTAAATCAACTAATTGCGATGTTCACATACTAGAGGGTAAGCATAGGAAGTTAGCGCACCCTCTAGTTTATTGTAATACAGCTTTAGTGCTATTGTTTTTGTATATTCTATCGTAATAAATAAATAAATAATAAAAAAATAAATAACTCATATGTTTACTTTGAAAATTTTAACATTTTGTATTAATAGCAATGATGTGCTGCATTTTGTAAAGTTTTATATGAAATTATTAACAGCTTTTTTTTGTGCAATTCAACATAGTGTTTCTAGCAAATTTATGTCATTAGCATAAATGAAATACCAAATATAATAAAATTGAGAAAGCAATTATTGTAATATTGGCTAGGCCCCTGGTTTTAATAGGCAGCCCAAAGGCCAAAATTGGCTTGCAGAGTTATTTTATTTGGCCTCTGAGGAAAAATCTTTATGCACTAAACATGAAAAAAAAAAAAAAAAATGGACCAAGAAGCTAGTACTTAATTTAACCCTATAGACATACTAATCCTACTCCTTTAACTAAAGCGTCCAACTTTATAATCATTCGATAAATGCGTTTTCAAGTAAAGACAAAAATGCAACCCATGGGTCGTGTACACTACAACTTTAACTTGACGGGAAAACAGCTTGGTTTAATTAATTAAGAACCAGGAGGATAGGGTAGTTTTTAGGGCTAACAATTGGACAGAAATGAATATGCCACAAATGAGTAAGAGCAAAATAAAAAATAAAACTTCACATTTGGACCAATCTGAGCTGAAATGCCCTAAAATGGCCACTAGTTCAAATAAAAAGTGAATAAAGCGGATTAACATTAAATAGTATTAAAATTAATTCCTGATGCAAAAACATCACGAAAAAGAAATATGGATTAATATTCATATTCATGGATTTTCATAAATTTATCATAGCCATACGCAAGTTCTGTATACCAGCTGTTACAAAGACAGTCTCCCATTGTTATAACATATTTTACAGTATTTCATTGCATGGGCAATTAATAAGACTGATGATACAATAGCTCTATTGGTATACAGCACACAGATATAATATAAGAATTCTAGAGCGCTATTCTCCAATGCTTTCAGTCTTCTAAATATGCAGAGCTGTGGGTGTGTACTCAACAAGGTATGGCTGCCGTAGAAGCAGCCAATCAAAATATGCCTAAGTATCATTTTCAGTGGCGCCCTTAATTTACTTTCAAGTCTTGAGTACTGTACAGCTTAGTTTAACAGTACAGTATGTTGAATCTCTGGCGTTGTGGTAATGCGGTCTGGGGTAACAATTATGATTTTCATTCCTCATACTTTATTTTTAAATCAGATACTCTACTTGGCCTCTTTTGGCTAGTTTAATAATTTATAATAATAATTATTTCTCTTATTTATTTAGGCACAAAATACATGTGCCAAGGATTGTCAATAGCGAATATATCACTGTCCTACTTGTAGGTGACAATCCCTTACTCAAGACAAACATATACACTCAATGCTTTATTACATAAACAAAATATAATCAGTGATGTGCGAGACATAAGGCTAGGCTAGATATTCAACAGAGACCTCACAGAGAAAATAGCATTTTGCATGAAAATTACTCAACCGTTTGCAAGAGTGCATATGTAAATAGGCCTATTCTACTGACTGGGTTCATAGCCGTTAAAAAGGTAATGTGAATGTGTAAATTTTGGATATTGATGTTGTGATAAAGTTGAAAGTTGAGGAAAACAACTGGTGACAATATCACTTCTTAGTCATAACTATTGTCCTTGAACACTACTGCAGTGGATAATATGCACTTTATCCCAATAACTGTTATTATTATTTAAGAAAAAAATAGGCCACTATACATTGCAAGTACTCTGCATTGGGTTGAGTACGGTAACAGCAAATTGATAAACAGGAAATAAATACAATCTATGTTTTTCCTTTCTTTTCAGTTCGAGCAAACTTGTATGTACAGTATGGACACAGGCTTGCACATAATAATTGATTATATAATTATTTTTTAATATTATTATTATTCTTAATATTATCATTATTATTATTATTATTATTATTATTATTATTATTATTATTATTATTTATTATTATTTATTATTATTATTATTGTTGTTGTTGTGGTTTACATTGTGGTTGTTGAAATTGTGTTGAAGACCACACAGTTGACCATTCTCGGCCGGCAGTGCTTCTAGATACCCAGCTTGCATTATTGTTCAGTCAGTTCAATGTTCTGCACTTAAACATATTGACTTTCAATTGATGTCACATGGTTAGTTCATGGAGTACAAGCAGCAATATTATACATCATTAGAACTCATCATTGGATTACTAATGATCTAATGAAAATTTATTGTTTTTTTCTGTTTTAGAGTTCAAATGTTAATTTAGTTGGGTTTTCAACAGAGGAAACCAGTAGTGAGCTTAATTGTGAATCATTTCCATGTTGTCTTCAGCTTTTATCTCTGCTTTTTATTCTAGTATACTAGCAAACAAGAATAACATACTATACATATTATATGATATGCATAATTTAAGTGCACTTTATTTTAAGATGGTCAGCATTGATTTTAGAAATAACTAAATAAATTATAATTTCTTTTACATAATTAGTATTACCATAAGAGACATTTAATTTTTTTAAATATTTTTGATCTTGACTTGTCTTATTTCAATTTGTTTAATTTTATTAATGTGACCCACCTAGCATTACTGATAATTATTGGCCATGTTATTATTATTATTATTATTATTTATTATTATTATTGTTATTATTATTATTATTATTATTATTATTATTATTATTATTATTATTATTATTATTATTAGGAATGGATTCCTTTGTGGATTACCAAACTCGATGATCAAGAAAATACAACACCAATTAAATTCTGCAGCTCGCCTTATTAAACAAATTTTAAAAAGACATCACATTACCCCTATACTCAGATCACTGCACTGGCTTCCAATACGACAACAAATTGCATTTAAAATTCTTGTCTTACAAAACGCTTCATAATTCCTCGCCATTTTACCTTAAGGAACTCATTCAGCTCCGGTCAACATCATGCAGTAAACACTTAGATCTGCGTCAAGCTCTACAACACTTTCACCCTCTTGGAGCCGCACTAAATACGGAGAGAGGTGTTTCCGGGTTGCAGCTCCTAAACTTTGGAATGCACTTCCCCGTACCATTTGTGAATCTACCTGCCTTGCGGTATTTAAACTAAGACTTAAAACACGCCTTTTTCAAACCTTGTAATTTTTTATTTTGTTTTTTCATATTTTTGATAAGCTATTTAGTTACCCAACACACCATAGAGCATCTGTGAGTTGTGATCTTGCCAACTGCTGCTTAATTGCCAGTGGTCTCAAATTGCAGGTAAACGATCGCAATGGTGTTGGCTCTTCTGCAATAGTCTGTCTCTTCTGACTTTTAGTTTCTGTGTAGCCTAGGAGAGCTTTGTTTTTTTCTTGTTTTGTGCATAGAGACCATGCACTTTGCGCTATATTAGTCTCCAACGATTACCATAACCATTAGTAATAATGATTATGCAATCAAGCAAAAAATAAACCAACTTTGTGTTGCCTGTGTTCTGACTGATTGATCTAAAAAATCTAGATCATCAGACCGCCATTGACTGATTCTTCAAAACTGACATGGAGACGACATATTGTACAGCACTGTGATTTGATTGTTGCTTGTTAGTTGTTAAATCAGTTCATCAAAATATCCAGGGTACATTCATCGTAAATGGACAAAGAGGTGTTCAACTTTCATTTTTCCATATTTTTTCTGTTGAGCATTTCATGGTTTTTTTGTATTTGACAATAAAGTTTGATAATAAATATAATAAAATACTAAATAATTATAAAACTTGATTTGCATATGAAAGCCTCTTCTTCAATTATACTCTCCAACATCTCTTTGGAGGAACCAACTTGGCAAGGTTTATGATCATTCTTATAATTGATGTTCCACATTTATGTTCAACCTGAGATCATTTTTTGCTCTCTCCGTTCCCCACGCGTCCTTTTGGCCATAAATCTTTTTCCTTTGCTGCACCTACACATTAAAAACCGTTCTTGTTGCTTCATTATATTATTATTATTAATTATTATGTTATAAGATTTTAATATTATTTCTGACGTGAGAACGAAAATAATAAGAATTGTAGTCATAAGTAAATCTCTGTCCAGATTTTCAAATTTTCTGTTGTATGCCCATATAAATTCATGATGTGCCTTTATATGGTCATGATGTGATGTCATCATGACCATATTTAGGCATATCACATGTTTTGTCAAATAAAATTCAATAATAAATAATGTTAATTTTTTTTTGTTTTTTTGTAGGAATTAGCCATCTCCCGCAAGATGTGTCCACAAGGAAAGAAATGTATGGAACCAACTCCTTGTACGAAGTTGAGGAGGCCGGCGTCCACGGAAGTATATGGAGCATTATCCAATCACAACTCCTGAAAGAAGTGCGTCTCGTGGTGATCCTGGTGCTTGCAGTTATCTCCTTTGGATTGTCATTTGGGGACAGTGATCTGATGAAATGTAAGTTTAAAGTTAATACTATACTAAATATGGTCATGATAACATCACATTATTACCATAAATAGGTACATCAAGGATATGCAAACAACAGTTTTATTATTATGTTGTTCAGACAGGATCATTTTGATATGCATTATTTTCCTCATTAACTTCCTTGTTTGAAATATTGAATAACAATTGCTTTCATCATATTCTTGGGATTTTCTGTATTTTTTTGTTTTTTGGCGTTTTTTGTATTATCAGTGGTTGTCGTCATTTTAAAATCATTATCATCACCTTCCCTTCTTTGAATACACCTGAAAGAATGTTATGTGCAGAGTTAATAGCAAAACACAACTTTCCAGAAAACATACATTGTTAAAATGTACAAGTAGACTTTTGCATTTGAAACAACTCATAAATATTATTATACTTTTAAATATTTAATGATATGTCATTTTTACATTATAACAATTTGATCATGCAGATTTTGTACCTGTAATGCACCAAGGAGTTTAAAAATTGGCCTGGAAAAGACCTGGACTCACTACCACATAGTGGTGAGACTTACTATGATGAATACAGGACTCCTTTACCTTCAAATTTGATTCCTCTTGTAATCCTCAGATTCATACTTTTTTGACATGGAGGAACAGAAGAGGGCGGGCTGGATTGGAGCTCTTTGTCTGTTCGTGCTTACCCTCTTCATATTTACGTTTCAAGTTGTTTCTACATACTTTCTTGATGCACAGTACTCCATAACGCAGAGAAAGCGTCAGTTGTTTTCAATGGCACAAGTGTACACTATCCGCGGAAGCGCTGGGGTGTATCAGCCTAGGGATGAGATTGTTGTTGGTGATATTATTTATGTCAAATGTGGTAGGTTTCATTGTAATTATCAGAATATTGTCTTATTTTCTGAACCCCTTTCTCACATTCTGCTTATCGTTTTCCTTTCCCATTCTCTTTTTTCTACCCTAAAGGAGCTCTAGAACCATTCTGCTGATTGAATGATAGATCTTTTTTAGCTCTACCGCCTCTTATACTGCTGCCATTAGGCTGATTTATTGATAGTTGATTAAATAGATCTCGTCAGACTAATTTCTTCCTATTGATATTAACCTAATTATATATTCGTTTACCAAGTCCTCCAGGCCCCAGACTGTTTCAAAACTTACCAACTGTAGACTTGTACTGTAAACAATTCTTTTTTTAATTGGTTGTCATTAAGCAATTTTTCTGATTGATTGATTGATTGATTGATTTGTGTTGCAGGAAGCACTGTGCCTGCAGACGGCCTGATCATCTACAGCAATAACTTGAAAGTGAATGAGTTCCGTGTGACAGGACTCGATACCTTGGTTGATAAGTCAGCGAATGGTGATGCTATACTCCTCAAAGGTTTGTGTATTTTTGTAATCAGCGGTTTAGGAGTCTGGTTTTTGCTGTTCGGGGTTGGTGCACAACATTGAAGCTCGGAAATTTAAATCAATCTTTATTGTTAAACAATGTAAAATATACTGTTTGAAATTTCAGTTGTTTGTTCACAGAGATATATATATATATATATATATATATATATATATATATATATATATGTATATATACGTATATATACATACACACAAACACACACACTTACTGATAAAATCAGTACTTCATTACGTTCCTCGTGTTAATTAAAAAAAAAATTCTTTATCCTTTATCCTTACTCCAACCGGAAATCAGAAATTTGGTCTGAGACCTTTGGGACCCATGGTAGTCACATTGCAGTACAGTACAACATAACAGATTATTATTATTATTATTGACTTAATAACGCTGACTTTTGTCTTTGTCTTGATGTTTAGTCATTTTAATATTTTTCCTTCTTCTGTATTTTATTGACATTTTAAAGAGGGCCCCTGAACATCAACTGACCTCCGTGTTTAGCTGGAAGAGCTACCCTCTATAAATAAAGTTGAAAGAAATAAAAAATAAACAGACACATATGGACACAAAACAACAACATAACAACATAACAGACACATATGGACACAAAATTGTCCATAATCTGCCTGACTCTCAATGCGGTGGTTATTTGAGGAGCTATTAATTAAAACCCTACATTGACCTGGTTTGAACAGGGGTCTTTACCACAAGCAGGAACAGTACCTTTTGGCCAACTGCTCATCTCTACCCAGCAGTATCAATAGAAAATGTGGCATTGATATATAACACTGTGCTGTGTTGGCTTAATTTTCAAATTGATTCGCATCATGTTGGTTTAATGCAAGTAGTTTCTCTCCGTAGGGTCGAAGGTTATTGATGGGCGTGCCAGAATGGTGGTGCTGCAAGTAGGCCGACATACTAAGCTGGGTAAGATAGACATCGGTGTGGACAAAGGTGTCAATAATGCTGCTTTTAATCCTAATGAATTTGCACCACATTCTGTTGGCACTGAATCAGGGGGTAAGCTTGTGCATGTACCTCTATTAATGTAATTATCAATGCCACCAAATGTAACGTGCCCACTATGTGGTGATGGTAGAATTGGCGTTAAGCAGGGCGACAACGAGGACCCAATTCAACCATGACCTCATATATTTTTGTTAATAAGTACCCATGCAACCTAAAAAAATAAACAGACAATAAATATAGTTTGTTTCCATTCACTAAGTGGAAATTATTACACAGATGTTCAAATTAATGGATAAATGGAATAATGAGCTTTGCAATATTTTACACCGATATGCAAAGTCACATTAAATACAGCAAAGTCGAGATTACTGTTTAAAAAAGTTGGTGTCATTGATAATTTTATTTTTCTTTAAGTTTTATTCATTTACATTCATTTGTTTTTTGCACATTATTTTCATGTTAACAATTTCTATCATAGTTTTGTAATCATACATTTTTATGTATTGAAAACCTTGTAAAGTCTGCATGGCAAAAACAAATCTTATTAACCTTAATATCTTTGTATTAGTAGTAAAATATATTTGTCTTTATCATTAGTATAAATATTGAATAATTCAAATTATATTTTGGGTTATTTTTATTGGAAATTAATTTTGCTCATATTTTTGCTTAAATTGGTCATGGAATTTGGTGTTTGAGCTATGGAATTTTGGGAAATATGCGCTGCAATTTGATGATGGATTTAGCTTTAGTTAATGAGTCTTGCCAATTGGCAAAATAAAAACATTATATTAGCATTATATCATTTAAGTAAAACACATTTGTTTAATTTAAGGCACATGTTTAAATGAAACAAATGTGTTAGTTTTATTTGTTTCATTCAAACAGACTCCCTCAAGCAAGCAAGATTTTTTTCTTAAAATAACCCATCATGATATTTGCATGTTTATACTACTTTATTATCCATTGTCTTGTGGATGTCAGTGCCAATGTATATCACCTTGCGAAGCAAAATAAAATTCATTAAACAAGATTTCCTGGAAGCAACATTTTCTTGATGTTTTTGTCCTGCCAAGGAAAACAGCTTTCATGAGTTTTATAATTTCAATTCATGAAGAATAAAGTGATCTGATGTCTTCCAACTGCATTTGAATTAATATACATCATCATTATAACTAAAAGGACTACTACTGAATAATTTGTTAGCAAGAATATTAATAATGATGATTTAAATGTTATTAATGTTTGGTTCATTATGAATTTAGATGTTACACATTGTGAATATATCTATGAATATCAATTTTTCGTTTTTAAATGCGGACCTTCTCCAGTTTTTGCGCGGTTCGTCGTAACCCCCTTAACCCCCATCCCACGCTATGGGCCTGGCCTTGATGTTCTCTTATTTCATCAGCTCCATGGCCAGTAATCATTCACTGGAAGGGGCCGAAAATTGCCCAGAGACATTTGGAAATCTGTGCCAATCAGCAATTTTATTCTTTTTTTGTTAGTATAAGCCTAATTCTAAGATTGATACCCCATGTATTTTGGTTGATAAAACATTAACTACAAATTTAGGAAAAGGTATCAAATTTACTATTCAAAGCTTAAATCGTGGCCTTCTAAAACATCATACAATTATTTTTGGGGCTGTCCTCACGAAAATATATGTTTTAACTGAAAAATCTGACCCTAGTTTTTCAGGATTCTGGGTCAGGTTTGAGCCACATAATGTTGTATTTTTTTTTACCTGATATGCCAGAGAAAAATAGAAACATCATCAGAGGCATTGATAGCAATTATGCTAATTATATCACAATGATAAAGCTCCATGGTGAGACAGATGTAACCATGTATATGACATAATCCTGCCTTTAATAGATATCGCCAGGTCTAGCGAAGTTCAGGTGAACATAGCAGGTAACGAGGGTGGCAACACTAGCGATGTTGCCACGCAGGCAGCGCCCCGTGCATACTCACCTCTAGGCAGCCAGCCAATCAGAAACAAGAAGAAGAAAAGTGTCTTGACGCAAGATTTGAACCGTGTTTCAAAATATGTGTTAATAACAGGTAAATGGCATCTCAGCTGTAGTAACAGATATGCATGCAATTAAAATATAAATATTATTTTACATATAATATAAATGTTTATTAAATTTGTATACTGTCCTATGAAGAATTCCTCATACATAGTTAAGTTGAATTGCTCATTTTTAGGGTTTACAAAAGTTTTAAAATTTTTTTAGTGGTTTTACCTTGAATTTTATAGTTGACTTTCAACAAGAAATATCATACCTGTCAACCTTAAGAAATTTCAAAGACTAAGATCGGTTGACACATAATGAGTGCCAAAGGCACGAACAGTGGTTGAGGGCCAGGGGGCTGCCTAGGGTTCCCAGTTGGGGGTCGGGGTCCAGGGGCCAGAGGTTCCTGGACGCTTTAGATTAAATTGCATATCTAATCGATGTTAATGAGTTTACAATGATCTCAGATACAGTAGTTATTGAAACATGGAGGTAGAATGTTATGATGATGAATGTTAGTTATAGTGAAATTCATTACAAATTGAAAAAGAATCTCAAGTTTTAGGATAAGCGTAAGCTTTTCCAGTGTTTGCGTAAGACTTAACGGCAAATGCAAAAGGGGTCAGACAGGTCTGAAATATTTAAGTAAATTTCCATTCAATATGCACAAGATTTGCATAGGAATTATACCAACTTATGTAAAAAAAGAACTCAGCCAAACTCATCCAGTGGCAGGTTCAGAGGGGTACCCCCCACCCAAGGTTTTATTTATTTATTTATTTGTTTATTTTCAGTAGCTTAGTCAGTACTGCTTTTCAAAATAGTCCAGTTTTCTCAACAAAGTTAAGGATATAAAGACAAGTAAATTAAAAAAACAGAACAAAAAAGTATCAAAAAAGGAGAAAAGAAAAAAGAAAAACCCAAATTATACATGGCACGATAAGCAACAAAAAGTTTCAAATTACAAAAATTAAGCAATGCATATTCATGTCACTTGATGCAACGGCCAAGAAACCTAGAGCAGATGGTTGTCTTGATTGAGTAATATTTATTTGTAATATAAATATTATTCTTATTAATGTTTTCATTATTATTATTAAATTCTTTATACTTTCCAGCAATCGTACTGTGCATTCTGATTGGCCTAGCTGTTGTCATCAACTTCTGTTACCAGACGTTTGTTAATGATGGCAGTACCTGGGATATCAAGTACTTGAAGGACATCGTGGATCTTGTCATTGTCACCGTCACTGTCTTCACCATCACTTACCCTTCATTTCTGCCATCCATATACCATCACATCTGTAAGATGTCGGCTCATGTAAGACAAACATATATCTTTAAGTTTGTGTTTAGTTGTCATGTAATAGTTAATTATAATGCGGCTACATGCATTATTCCACTCAGTATTTCCTTATCCACTTCCTCCTACCCCCTTCAACCCCTTCTTCCTACCAGCTTCAACCCCTTCCTCCTACCCCCTCTCACCCCTTTCTCCTACTCCCTTTGACCCTTCCTCCTATCCCCTTCTACCTCCTACCCCTTCTTCCTACACCCTTCATTAAACATTAAACTAAATAACCTGAATAATAAAGTACATTTTAATGTATGTATTGTAGGTTGTCTTTTACTGGAGAAAAAAACATGTCCCAATGAATGCGATAGAATTTAGTTATTGTATTTTATTATAAATAATTTATTACTTTATATTACTTTACTGTTATTTATGTTATTTTCAATCCTATACATTTATTTTCTGGGTTTGACATACAGGAAATTCGACATGACCAAATATACGTCTGCAATGTGGAAGCATATGGAATTATGGGTAATATTACAACACTTTTGACAAACAAGACTGGAGTTATCACCGAGAACTATATGCGTGTTGAAGATATCTTTATCTTTAATGAAATGCTGCACATAAATTGGCCAGAGAGGCCACACAACCTCATTAGCAAACTAGAGATGACCAATGCAACCTTGTTGCTTACTGAAGGAATGTCTGTGAATACTGATTATACATCTCAAATAATAGAGGTGAGTGGACACGCAGTATTTAGTCACACCTGGTCATGTGATTGATAATAGAGGTGTGTGGACAGGCAGTATTTAGCCACACCTGGTCATGTGATTGATAATAGAGGTGAATGGACACGCAGTATTTAGTCACACCTGGTCATGTTATTAAAAATACAGATCACGCATGCCTCTATTTTCTTCCATTTGTCTTCATTGTTGCTATTAGTATTATTAGTATTATTTAATTGTATAATTACTAAATAACAGTAAATTCATTAATTTTTTTTTAATGCCTTCTCATGCAAAACAGAACCCTGGGTATAGTAACCTAGAACACGTTGGTGACAGGACAGACTGTGCTCTTCTGGAGTTTGTGAATATTCTAGGCGGACATTATCGAGCATTTCGAGACAGTAACCCCGAGGATAAAGTGATGCGTGTGTACCCCTTCAACACCAGTAGAAAAATGATGTGTAGCGTTATTGCAAAAGAAGATTTGAATGTAAACCGAGTTTATTGCAAAGGAGCTGCTGAGCGAGTGCTTAAAAGGTTTGTCAAGCAATCGATAGAATTGTCACTAGAACCCTATTGAGTCATTCTTACAGTGGTGGTGACAAACCATGATGATGTCACAAATGATGGTGGTATAGTGACAATCTTGACATGATGGTGACAACTATGATGATGGTACGAATGGTGATAAAAGTGACAAAATGGACAATGACATGGTGGCAGCCATGATGACAGTGATGATGAAGGCAATGAAGTGATAATGAGAATTTGATGTTACCATCAATGATAGCGATGATGATGATGGTGATAGAATGAGAGTGGTGGCAATGGGGTAGTGGTATTGTTCATTCATTTATTCATTTTTAATTTCCACCTTTCAATAAAAATCACAATACAATTGGAAAATACTTGGTTGTATTAATGTCCCCTGTACTTTTTAGATCAAATTTTTTTTTTTTTTTTTTTTAAAGTAGTACGTAGGTTTGCACTGTCCAGTTAACTACAAAACCTGTAGAGGTATTGATGATTATTTTTAAAAACATGATATAATCATAGAATAACTTAATTTCCCTCCATATAGATGCACAACATTCCTTGACAGTAAAGGTATGCCACGCCTATTGGACGGTGAAACTCGAGCTCAGTTAATTTCAAAAATAGAGGAGATGTCCATGAGAAAACTACGCACAATATGTTTGGCTTATCGAGACATGAGTATCGAAAGTACCGAGGAAGAAAGTGTAGACTTGGCACGTGAAGATGAGGTCATTTCAGATTTGACTTGTATCGCTTTGCTTGGAATTTCTGACCGCGTTCGTCAACAGGTATCAGGAACTTGTGTTAAATAATTTTGATGATAGTTCAAACATATGAACAGATAGATATTGTATAAAATATTAGAATTTTTATGGGAAAGAAATTATTTCATGCTTTCTGGTCATGTGGCCAATTGTTTATGTTGTCATCTACCTCTCTTAAGTTCATGTACTGTAGCATTCCTTTGCTATTGATGATTAAAATAGTAATTATATGATAATGATATGAAAAAGAGTTGTTGCTTCAGAGTGCATCTCACATTGAAAGTCAACAACAATGTAACGAAAGAAAATTACAATAAATCATATCTCCTAGGTCACTTCAGACAACCAGGTTTTCTCTTCCTTCTTTAAATACATTTAAACAATACTTTATCCAGTTCCTCAGTCATTTAGGAAGTACTATTCACTAAGTCACATCAATCGTATAAGTTAGATCAATATTTTTTTTAATTTTTTTAATTTATCTTTGTTTATTTAAAATAAATTAAATTATGATAATAATTACATTATAATGATATGGAAAAGAGTTGTTGGTTCAAAACGAAATACTATTCACTAGATTATTCCAATCGTATAAGTTAGATCAATATTTTTTATAATTTTTATAATTTATTTGTGTTTATTTCACTATGACAGTCCTAAATATGGTTATGATGACATCACACCATGACCATATGAGGCCGGTTGTGGCAAAATGGCCAAGTTGTAGCAAAAATTGAAATTCAAGTTGTTGGTATTTTCATATACCTGCGTATGTGATCTTTAAAATGAGGGGTCATTCATTGAAATTAGACATTTCAAGCCTACGTTATTGGAAAGTGAAAGTACAGTACTCTTAGAGTCAAGATAAACATGATTTTGAGTAATTGCCTATCAAAGTTATTTGTGTATACGTTGTTTAATAGAATGAGCTATCAAAATAACATTAAATAAACAATTTGTTGACCACTTCCAGAACTAATACTTTGGTACCTGATTAATAAGACATTAAACTGTTGATCTATAGTGAAAAACAAATTTGGATTTTTAGGCAATTTTTTGAGCTCCCATATTTTATAGCTCATTTACTCAATACTGGACTGTGCGACAACTTAACCATTTTGCCACGACATGCCTCATATATAGGCACATCATGACTATATATGGGCATACAACATTTTTGTCCAATAAAATTTGATAGACTAGACAGAACTTTTTAGAATCAATCCTATACAGACCAGTCCTATGACACTGAGTAAACATTCTCATTTTATTGTAGGCTGCTAAGTATGTCAGAGCCCTTCAGCGCAGCGGTATCAGGATCACCATGGTAACTGGAGATGTACTTCAGACAGCTGGAGCAGTAGCAAGGGAGTCTGGAATTGTTCGGAGCAACAAGGATCTGTGTCTTAATTCCGATACTTTCAACTTGAAAATCCATGGACTTCCAATGGTAAGTTTGTGTACATTTTTTAAAGAACTACTGTAGTGGGTATAAGTGAAAAGAAGAATGGCAAGACGTCCAACTTTTTGGTTTTCTTAAAAAAGAATCCTGTCTCAAAAAGTTCTACCATGATTGTAATTCATGTAAAAGTTTGTATCTAAACACATGCTGCGTCTATAGAATTTTCACCAATTTAAATCCTAAGGTCTTGCGGGAATCTCCGTTCAACCCCATGACTCCATCTGATGGTATACTTCTGAACCTTACTAGAGGCCTATTGGTTTGACTCCTAGAATTGTTGGACTATAGGCAAATTTCTAGAGTCTAGATGCAGGGTTCCCGGAACGCTGCCCTCAGCAGCGTGCGCGAAGCACGACTCAGAGCCAGAAGTGGAACATGAAATTTCAATATGGTTTTGTAGTCAGATTTGCGAGAAAAATTTTAGCTACCCGTATTTCTCGACTGAGACGTCAGTGGGAGCTGTAATTTGTATGGCAAGGAGATGGTGCTACCCTTAATTCGTATAAAGGGAATTTACGTCCACAAACCTTGTAGTTATTAATATTTTGGTTATAATAGAAAATTTTTATTTTTTGGTGACGTCACACTCACAATATAGTTAGCATGCATACGTCATAAGCTAGATTACATCACCTTTTCCTGGTAAGGCAAACTTTCCAGGTGTGCTTTTTTCATGGATAAACAAACACCACTGCTTTGCACATGCATGCCTTGCCTGTCTAGGGCTACAAGAGCCGCATTGTTAGCATTGTATAACACTTAAACAAGGTACCTCTGCAACTGAATTATTCTTAGTTATTGTTTTTTTCTTATTTTAATTTATTTCTTTCGAAAGTGTATTTTCTGTCACATATAATTGCACAGTCTACTTAGGCCTAGGCCAGTCTTATGCCTCATCTTCCCCCGCTACACAGTACATCAGTAGGCTAGGCCCCCCACGCTACAGTACAGATGTTTGCTAGGCAAGAGAACGTGATTGCACCTTACTTCCCAGGTGTTCATGTAACATTTGCATATTGTTAGCTAACCAGTTGTGTGTATTCCTTTGTGAAAATGAGTACCGTGGCGTACTCATTTTCACAAAGTATTTGCATCCCATCTTGGAAAGAGGGAACTTAGAAATAATTGTCTCCATATCTTTGCTAATTAATCACCGTAATTTAGCTCACACTTATGCATGGAGGGAGCACTTAAAATGTACAATAATCATTTCACTACCCGGCAAACCCCAAACTTTATTCATGCATTACATAAATAGTTTCATCTTGCTGTACTCCAACATCACTGGTGCATGGTAACAACCAACTGACTGCAGACCATTTCCGGTCACACATTACTTACTCTCCATAACACAGCACCCCCTAGTTCCATCACCTCTGGATGGAAACATTGGAGTAGGGAACCATGGTAAGGAGGTCATTGACCCACATGTTCAAAACCACACAATTGATAAGAAGCCACATGGATAGTAAATATGAAATATATTATTTTGATCAAATCAATATGATAATTGTTTTTGTATAATTCCAGAATGAACCAGTATATGCTACATCTATCACAGATAATCATAAGGTAGGATATGTCATTCTTATTTTAGTAGACATTTCTTCATGCATTTCAATACAAAACAAAAACATATATGTAGGTATTTACACATTTTTGTATTCTAGTTCCCTGGTTCTCAATCCTTTTCAGGTTGGAGTCCATTTTTAAACTGCTCAAAATGTCCCATACGTGTCCCAATGGAAATGCTGTTGGCTTGAGAGTCAAACGTCCTACCCTGCCCCATCATGATTGGGACTGATGTAAGAATCCTATAAAAATATGAACCCTCTAGATGCCTGGCAATGGCAATCTAATACATTGTGATTATAATATATGGAATAATTCTTTTTGTTTATAAATTGAATTTTTATTTTACTTCAATTTTTCAATTTTTGTGAAAACAGAACAATCCATACAGGATGTAGTTAATATTTCCTCACTTGGAACATGTTTGAAAAAGTACATGGAGTGTGCTGTGTCTATTATTACTTAAATGCATTCTTTGTGAAATGGAAATTGAGAAAAACCCAAACATCCATACAAGACCTAGTTAATATTCCTTTACATTGAACATAATTGATAAATATAAGGTTTAATGTATACATTATTTATATTGATAATAATTTTAGATAATATATGCAGAATTTAACAAGATATGGCCACGTCTCAAAGTCCTTGCTCAAGCTCAGCCAGAAGACAAGCAGTGCCTTGCCAGAAAGATACCTGCCGCACCGTCTGAGCTTCAGCCCCAGCTGGTTGCAGTTACTGGACGTTACATTGGGGATGAGGAGACACTGGCTGAGGCTGACCTTGGCATTGCTCTCGTAAGTTTTTGCGATCTTTGGAGGATCTTATTTTGGAGGTTGTTTCTTTTGGAGATGGGCTTCTTTTTGAGATGGGCTTTTTTTTTGGTCTTTTTTTTAGGCTACTTTTACAAGTTAAAAAGAAATGGGGCTTTTCAAAATGAATGCTGTAATAATCTAACAATTTGCCCTTACTTTAAAGTGCTAAGACTAGAAAATAATATTTTAATACAGTGATCTTCAACAAAAAATTTGGTTAAATCAAGCTGAAGATTTTTCTGTGTATAGATTATACAACATTAAACAATCAAATATTTTTGTTTTAAATTCTGTGTTGACCTGTGTTTTATGAAGTGTCTCAAGCATTGCTGGTTATTGTTATAGGTACACAGAATATATTGATATCATGTATACATATGGGGAAAATGCTGCAGAGATATGGAGGGGTGGGGGTCGAGGTGGTGGTCAGGGTTGGATCCAGAATGGGGCGGGGGCATAGCAGTTTCAGGATAGTTAAGTAAGAGTACATGACATTGATATGCATTGAAATTTTTAAGATTTAGTGGCAAAACGGGGAACGTGCCCCCTACTTGAGGGCAGCAGACTATAATAATATTTAATAATTGAATACTTGTACAGTTTTGTCACAATCATTTGTTATTGCAACTCTGTGTGGATAATAGGAAATAACTGTTATCCCATATACATACTTGATTTGATCTTCTGGTTTATCTATTCTTTTGATGAAAGTTCCGTCTTTATGGAATAGCTGTAGTTTGTGGTCACTTGATATAATGATGTTGTCATCCTCATCAACTACAAGTCTACAAGGATTCCTCACCTTACCGTTCTTTTCACCTGATTTGACAAGCACCTTCATGAACCTTCCCTCTTTATCAAAAAGTTGTATCCTACTGTTGAAACACTCCACTAAAATAACATTTCCTTGGTTTGTAAAAGTAACATCAGTAACTGCATTCATTTCTCCGACTCGATTGCCCTTTGACCCTATCTTCTTTACCATATGACCACTATTAATGTCAAACAAGAACACACAGCCAATATTCCAATCTCCTACATACACAACATTTGATGCCTCATCCACATGGATACCAGATGGATTCTTAAATATTCCCTGACCAATTGATTTTATCAGCTGTCCATTCATATTGCATACTTTGATGCATTTAATACCATCAATGAATACTATGTTACCATTAAACATTTTGTACATTCTATCAACTCGTATACCTTGTGGTAATGTAACCTTACCAATATATTCTCCTGATTGCTTGTATTTTAATATTTCATTGGTCCAGCATGAAACTAGCAAGCAATCATCTTCACACTTAACTACATCTCTGACATCTCTAACATTTTTTTGGTCTAATTTAATGGTATTTACTAATCCTTTCTTCTCTACTTGAATTATCAATGGTGACTGCTTGATTGGTTCGCCATAAGCACTCACATCTATTTTACAAACACCTGGACTTTTGCATTTTCCTGTCATAAAATAACCTCCATTGTCATCTTCTTGAACTTGTGCGATGTAGGCATCTCCTGTAGGCTGTGTCCATGTTGCCTTCAGTTGATCTGCATGTATTTCACATTCGTCTGTTTTAATTATTTTGACAAATATTATCTGCCCTTTGGTCACAGATTTCTGGCCCTTTAATGTTAGACAGTCTGCTGCCCCTGATTGTGCTACATATCCAATATCACTTTGTTGCAATGTTGAAATTTGTTGTTTGTTAATGTAGAATTTAATGAGTCTCTTATCAGTTGGACTTGTTTTTGGAAATTCACTGATTTTTTCCTTCAGTGCTGTAATCTCCTTTTGACTTGATTCTATTACTAAAGGTTCTTTACTTTTCATTAACTGATTGAGAAAATTTAGTTTTGTGTCAATGTCAAAAATCATTGTTTTCAGTTCATCTTTTTGGGCATTGTTTACTTTATTTTTCTTTTGGTAAATTGTCTTCACTTCATTTTTCATTTTGTCTCCATTCCCCTTGATTGTCTTTACCATTTCTTCTACCTGATTGTCTATATCTCTCAAACATTTGTCTTTGCTTTGTTCTAATTTTGTAGAATTCTCAATGACTGTTTCCAGACCATCTTTTAATTTGTCTTTGATGTTATAGGCAGCTTTCTCCAATGGTGCCAAAGTTTCTTGAAATTGTTTTAATGCTTCTGAAACATTGATTGTTTTGTGTTTCCCTTCCCAGGCATTGTGGTTCGAAGTTTTACATTGCATACAGATTGAAATTTTACAGTCTTTGCAATAGAATTCCAATGGTTTTTCGTGAAGCAAACACATTGGAGGATGTAGTGATGCTTTTTGTAAGTGGCTCATTGATGACATATCCTCCAATGAAATTAGCTTGTGTTTTGCAAAGAGTCTAAAGTCTTTATGATGGTCACCACAAATAGAACACAAATGTTGTTTGCAATCTTCACAGTAGTATTTTGCATATCCTTTTCCACAAACACATTTTATCTGATCTGTTTTCGAAAAGTGCTCAATTGTTTCTAATAAGTTATTTAGAATGGTATTTGGTGGGAGCTTCTGAAGCCCGCCCTCTGGAATAGGATATGATTTTGAGCAAGTTGGGCAGGTCAGCTTACCCTTCTCCTTAACCCAGTCTTCCAGGCACGCCAAACAAAAAGTATGGAGGCAGGTAAGGGATTTAGGATTTTTAAATCTCTTAAAGCAGATAGTACACTCCAAGTTCTCATCAACAATTTCCACAAACTGTAAATCGCTGGTAGCCATCTTGAAATAATTCTGTGAATTATAAATACAGTTTTTAAGTTCAGTATTCAGTTTGCTCTTGTATATATTGCTACATCCTTGTTCTCTTAATGCTAGCTATGTAATCTGCAACGAGAAAAGAATATATTTAAATGTTATTCATGCTATGATGATACAATAGTGTAGAGGTTGCAGTTTTTATTTATTTATTTTTTAATTTCTAAAACCAAACTAACAACAGATGAGATTCGCCACTTAAAGGAGGGTAAATAATAAGATCAACAAGTAGAATAATAAATGAAAAACCTGCACAAAATACATAATACAATATCTAAGTTTGTACAAAAACATGACAGAAAAAAACAACATTAAAATATACTGAAAAATTTCTTCCTGAACTGATGCAGGGAATTTTAAAAGATATCTAAATCATTAAACATTCCTAAAGAAGAATTTTAAGCTTTACTTATTCTGCAAAATAATCCATTTAAAGGAACCTAAAATATAGGTTTTGTTCTTAATCTGCGGATTAAGATGCTGGTAAAAAAAAAAGAAGAAATAAATTGACAATTAAAGTTGCTATGTACAGAATTAATCCTTAATCTGATTGAATTAACGCATATGTTTAAGCTTGCAGTACACGACGTAGGTAGTTCTGAAAAGAACTGTTGTAGTTGAGAAAGTCTCGACGTTTTGATTGATTTGCTTTAATCATCTTCAGGAGAATGATATCTGCAGAAATTCCAAATAGGGAAATACTTATAATTATGTTTGGGTAGAGATGCTGGCTGTTAATTGGATGAATAAACTGACCAATGAGAAGACTGCTAGTGAAAGGCTAAAACAAAAGCCATTGTTCACTGAGGGAAAGTAGACATACAATTTTGATTGAAATAGACATACAATACCAGATATTGTTTCTTGGAAATTATTAGAACTTTCAGCCTCTCTAGAATAGGCGAGCGATTAAGTCAGGGGCAGCTATAATATCAGCGCTGGTTCAAACGGCTCATTTGCCAATGGTTCTGGAGGTGGAACAAGTCTTCTCGGATAAGGACTTTAAACTGTAGGCCCAGTGTACGCATTTGGCTCGTGTGCACTTTAAACAACCCAGTACTTCCTGAGAAGAGTAGGGGCTAACCCCTGTGTACTGTCCCATTCAGTCCCCTGTTGTTAATGGATATGCCACGTAGGATGGGGATTAGGTTCACTGATTGGCATATTTTTGGCGCTTGTGCCTAAATAAATGAAATAAAATGAATAAACCAGCCCTACAAAAACCCATTTTAACAATAAATTCTCCGGGCGCTTATTCGAACTAAGTACTTCATTCCAGTGTTACTAATGTGTAATGGTAATTACTGTAGGTGTTATATTTCTAAAGTACTTTACACAATTTAAATCATCATAAGTCGCTAATAAATATAAAAAAATATAAATATTGAGGATTAAACTAATTTATTAATTTAATAATTAATAATCTATTAATAATTTATATTGCACATATTCCAATGAAATGTATGTTCAAATGTTACAATAAAATATACAATAATACAAATTTACAATATAAAAAAAGAGATATAAAAAAATTATGAACGGCTAAAATTTGTACAGCATTGGGTCAATTGTATTGCATCACACTTACACAAAATTTAAAATTCACGCAAGTCTAATCGGTGACAAGACAGAACAAATTAAAAACCATGAAACAACTTCAAACTTACCTAGGTAAACAACTGAGAAAAGAAGCAAGAATTTGAACAAAACGCCATTAATTAATCAAATAGCTGTTGATGTGACTGTGGGTTTTCCCAGGTTTTGTGTATCAGATCGTGTGAATGGTATAGCTGGGCTCTTTAGTGTGCAGCGAACTGTGACTTGGTGAAATCTGCATACAGAGATTTTTAACAATGTGAAATTCAATAAACATTCAATACATTTTTGCTTTGCATCACAATACACATATAGATTAGTGAAGCCTAAAAATGTGAAAGCTATTAAACATGAATAAACTGCTATCTCCATTTATAGTGTGCAGTGTGAACCTTATATGCAATCACTACTATAATATTAAAAGGAAGTGTTTTTTTATTTTCTGCTTCAGGAAACACTGTTGAATGTTTAAAGTTGACATTGCTATCTATTATGCCTAACTCAATCGCTATATATTTATTGCAGCTGTCAATTCCCTTTTTCTTTTTTATGCAAATGGCTCACTGTCACTCTAGTTTTGTTGTAACTTTAGGTAGACTACTAATTTATTCAAGTAATTTTTATCATTAAATCAATAGGGCCGGACAGTACATAAATATTCTGCGTAAAATATTTAATGTTTTCAATATTATTTTTATATGTTGTTCAATATTCAATATATCATTTGTATACATATAAAATAATTGTCTAAAATGGTCACATACAACATCTGTTTAAAAAATAATAAAAATGCGAGATTTAACACAAAAATATATCTGACATAATTCAAATTTCTTCAGTTCCTATTACTTTCTGAGCGGACTTGCTGATCTTAAGAACTTTCTTCATATGCACTTTATTTAGACAGTTACAATACTAATGCACTGATCGTTAAGACAGATAAAATTACAGATTCATAAACTAGTGTGATGATCTTGTTGCATATATGAAATTTTGTATTCTTCTTAAAAAGTAGAGCCTCTTGTAACACTTACTGGTGAATTGCTTAGTGCTCTCCTTCCAGTTTATCATCTATAACCATGCCTAGTTATTTATGATCTCTATTAGACCACTTCAAATTTATCAATTTTAGATTATATAATACATACTCCAAGCTCCAGCATTTTGTATTCCATGTCCCATGAACCGTAAACAGTTACGCTCTAAAGAGGTATACTGTTCTTTGTAGTAATTCTTTTTTTTCACAAATGGATACATACAATAGAACCACAGTATATAACACAAGATGAGCAGATATCTAATATATAGAAAAACCAAAAACTGAATACAAAAAAAAGAGTTTTACCTACCGTGGTACCTATGTCGAATTTAAACAGTTATTTTATCTTGAGTGTACAATTTCACTCTGTTTGCTCACCTTGTATATAATGTAAAATGATTTTTTTAGTATTTATGTATTGTGTTTCTTAACCTTCTGTTCTTGATACTTAACTACTACATAAGAAGGTATAATGCATGCTCCAGGTGTTGAGATGCGTGCCATCGTGTTTGGGATTCAGCGTCATCATCAGGCATGATGACATGATTGATGTCGGAGTGCTGGGTCCGGGCGCGCTGGTGTGCATTTGGTTGCTTGGAGAGTGTATTATACTTTCTTATCTGAAATTTTTTTACTACATTGTGTTTGCATTTATAGTTTTGTACTACTTATATTTATACAGCCTTGCATGGCCTTGATGAAAAACACCCTAGGGTGAATCAATTTTTACCGTGTTGAAATAAAGTATTTATTATTATTATTATTATTAATTTGTATATTACTGATAACACAAGTCTCAATAATAAGAATGATAATGATGATGATGATAATAATATTGAAAGTAGCAAAATTATATGTTTTGCTAAACCAGTTAGTTGCTTACCTTAGCAACAGTTTTTGCAATTGCTTTTGTCACTTTCTTCAGGCTAATGAACTCTTGATTGAATTGGGTCATTCACACTTCGGTGAGCAACAGTCGAAGTAAGAATGAAATGGCCATTGACTCCAAGGAGATAGTCATCCATTTCTACTGCTCTTGCTGCATGATAGCAGGAAAACAAATTCTTTCAAAGACATTATTTATATAGAAAATGATGATACTATTATTATTATAATTATTATTATTATTATTGATTTGATGTTTTGTTTGTTGACATAGTGATTTATTTTGTCTTGACAGGGAAATGTTGGTTCAGTGGAAGCCAAGACTGCTGCCGACGTCATTTTGAAGGACGACAGTATTTTTAGCATTAGACAAGCTGTCATGTGGGGACGCAATATCTGGGATGGGGTTGTGAAATTCGTCCAATCGCAGTTGGTTAGAGGTATGGTGACGTCGCTCATCGCATTTATTGGAGCTTGCACTTTTTCGGTAAGTTTATTCTTCCTGAGTAAAGTCAACACACTACTGCTTTAAATCATATGTTCGTGTAACAGTTAACCCAGACATCTACAAATTTTAAATAATCTATGCCAATTTCATTCTTCTAGAATTGTCCAATCAGAGCCATCCAAGTACTGTGGTCGTACCTATTGGTTGATGTTTCTATCATCCTATTGGCTGACAAACCAACTCGTCATATTTTGAAGTACAAGGCTTTGGGTTCTGACAATCATATGATTTCAGAACTGTTCATCGTTACAGTTCTTTCTCACTTTGTGTACCAAATAACTGTGCTTCTTGTGTTCATCTATAAAGGTAAGAAATGTATCATTACCTGCCATTACATTTTTTTGGCTCAATTTATAATGCTTGTAAGTTTGTTGGAAATTATCACCCTGATTTTTATCATAAGCATTTAAAAGCTAAAAATGACTTGTTACAACAGCTAATTTATTGTGGATGCAGGTTTTAACCCTTGTTAGGAAGGGGATTTAGATGGTGAAATAGTTCTTTTTCAATATTTTTATAATAATGAAAAAAAAAAAACTTGTATAGCACATCATGTAAAAAAGCCTCTATTCACTATTTTAGCAATGGTAGTGAGAGAAAAAAAAATGATGTAACCAGATAAAACTAACCTTTTCCTTAACCTAATGCATGGGTGGCTAATGGCACAGAGGAGTTCATCTACCCCTTGTTCAGCTGGGTTTTCTCTTGCTGCTAGGTGGTCATACACCCTCCTACCCTCCCGCTAATACCACCAAATGCATTTACCAGAATCGGTCGCCGACTGCGTGACCGGATGCAGTTTATAACGTCATCCCCAGGACACTGTAATCTTATAATACATTTAAATATGCTTATATACAATTACTTAACTATTTAGTTAAACTTCTCCCTGCTGGACGCAATACCAGAATTTTTAAGGCAAGTTTAAGATGTAAATTGTGTACTTTCAGGTGCTGAACTGTTTGACATCGACGATGGGCTGTTGAGAAGCCCGTCCGCATTTCCCACGCAACACATGACTATGGTCTTTAATGTTTTCATGTTGATGCAAATTTTCAATCAATTGAACGAGCGCAAAGTTCATGGCCAACAGCAGATATACAAGGGCCTGTATCAGATAAGGTCGCTAGTCTATTTAGTTGAGGTGAGTTTGTAATCATTTAAGTTATTTTTTATGAGGGGATGGCTTACTAGTCATCAGTGTTCATATGTAAATAAGATTACCTTCTGCAGCAAGTCACAGGTGAAGACTTGAGACTTTTTACTTTTGTAAATTGTACCATTTTATGTCAGTTTATTGTTTACTCAACAAGCTCATTGGTAAACAGCAATAAATTTTAGATAGTTTGTAACATTATTTTTGGGCAGATTGTCTAGTCACCGTGCTAAATATTGTGGACAACAAGAATTGTTGGTTGATTTTTTTCGATTGTTATTATTGTTTTCAGACTATCAGACTACCTTATTGATAGAAAGCAGTAGATGATGGAGAATTTGTACCATTTTTCCTGGACTTGCTTATCTACTCTTTATATATAGTGCATTTCATTCTGGTTACATATGCTTATTTACCTGAAAGTCAAACATTGATTTGATTTTTTTTAACTTTTTAAAAATAATTGAAAATGGAATTTTTATTAATTATATTCATTTTTCTTTTTCAGCTTGTTGCCCAGGTGTTAATTGTTCAAAATGGTAACTATGGCTTCGGTACTAAACCGCTAGATTTGGACCAATGGTTGTGGTGCCTAGCATTTGGTATTGGTACCCTCCTCTGGCACCAGATTGTTCTCATATTCTACAAACTCATCAATATGCTGGTTCCATTGATAGTGAATGGAAATTGATAGAAATTTTGTCACTGTAAATTGCAATATTGAACATCATGCCAGTCAGTTGAAAACTCTTAAGAGGCTACAGTGGTGTATCTAGAAGACTTGAAATGGGCCCACACAGACTTTTGTGGGCCCTACTCACCCCCCCCCCCCAAGATATGCCACTGAGATTTTTCTGTCTCTTATACACATCTAGATGTGTATAAGAGACAGAGATATGCCACTGAGAGGCTCTAACATTGTGGTTAAGTTGCTGATCCTTCATTTCCACATTTTTGGGTTCAAATCCTACAAGCATTCTTCTCATGACTTAAACAAGATCTCTTTTATCTCAGAATAATTTAGAAAGAAAATAGAAAAGGAAAATATTTGTTAAAAGATTTAAGTAGATTGCTGTATTGTTCAATCAGCAACGGAAATGATCTATTGATTATGAAGTTGAAAAAAGATTGTTGTAACATAATACTTCCTTTCATGATGAATAGTGCCTTTGCCCTCAAGAGGGCAGTAGATTTCTATTTTGATTATGAATTTGTATATAAGATTGCTGTGCACAAACATAACTTATCTTTCTAATTTAACTAAGCAAAAGTACAAAGACACAACAGAAATACAGGCTGAAGCATATGGTGTTGACTTGTCTGTAATGTTGAAATAGTTTTATTGATTTTATAAACTGAAAAAGCTGAGATTCCTTTAGAAAACTGTTTAGTATTGACTTAGGTTTTCAGTAAATATGTTTGTCTTTAATAATATAATAATTTTGATGGTGCAACAGGTTTTGTATTGTTATTTGAATCACTACACAATAGAAAAAAGAAGCAATTGCGAAAAAAAGTTTGCATGTTCTATGTTATATTGTATTTGTATATGTTTATAATAGTTATCTACTGTACATAAATTTTGATGTGTAGGAATTATATTTGCGTTTAAAGCCAACTCATACAGCGTCATATGATGCGATTTATAATCGGGGACAGTCTTTAGGTCGTCGTGAGAATAGTCCCCAACGCACACCCATCAAGTCAGCATTCTACTCGCACAGAGCAGATGCGACAACTTATTGCGTCATACGATGCTGTGTAAGTTTGCCTTTACATCCAATTGCATCTTACCAATTTATGTTTAAATTTTATGTTTTAACCATGTATTCATTTTTTATTAAACTTCTAATTGGTATCATTAATGACAATGTATGTAACGTTTATTTCTTATATAATATTTTGCACAAACAATTATATTTTTATACTCCTAAATGTTCCTTTGACGCTTTATGTTTTTGTTTTTGTTGTATTTATGTAAAAGATGTATTTAATTTTATCTTCTTTAGTATGTTTATACGCTTTTACTAACATTATATAGATATAGGTATATATCGGTATATTAAATTAAAAAATGATTATGCTTTTTTTTATACCTATTCATAAACAAATAAGCTGGTCTACCTAGGTCTGTCTCTTATACACATCTTTTTCAGTGGCAAATCTTGGAATTTGAAGAGGGCCAGGGAGGGACTTTCACAGATGGCCTGGGTCCAGGCCCTAATTTTGGGTTACTCACTCTTTATTGCACTTAGTGCGCGCCATACCCAATTTAATTGGCGTCCCATACTCGGTTTCTTTTTTTTCGGATTATTTCTTATTCCGACTCTAAATTAACTTTTTCGTTGGTGACGCTGTCCAGAATGAGAAAGATAATAAAAAAATAAGAGACTTGTGGCAAGTCTAATGGAGGAAATACCACCTAACTCCACCATGGTTGGGGCTGAGGGAAGAAAATTTATGATTATGGCACCTCCAAATGGTCGGAAGTTGCACTGTCATGCAATTTGAATATCATATTCTTTTTTCCCCATTTTTTTAAATCTTTAAAAATAGAGGGGAACCTGTCTCTTATACACATCTAGATGTGTATAAGAGACAGCTACAAACTCATCAATATGCTGGTTCCATTGATAGTGAATGGAAATTGATATAAATTTTGTCACTGTAAATTGCTATATTGAACATCATGCCAGTCAGTTGAGAACTCTTAAGAGGCTACAGTGGTGTATCTAGAAGACTTGAAATGGGCCCACACAGACTTTTGTGGGCCCTACTCACCCCCCCCCCCCAAGATATGCCACTGAGAGGCTCTAACTTTGTGATTAAGTTGCTGGTCCTTCATTTCCACATTTTTGGGTTCAAATCCTACAAGCATTCTTCTCATGACTAAAACAAGATCTCTTTTATCTCAGAATAATTTAGAAAGAAAGTAGAAAAGGAAAATATTTGTTAAAAGATTTAAGTAGATTGCTGTATTGTTCAATCAACAACAGAAATGATCTATTGATTATGAAGTTGAAAAAAGATTGTTGTAACAATTACTTTCTTTCATGATGAATAGTGCCTTTGCCCTCAAGAGGGCAGTAGACCTCTATTTTGATTATGAATTTGTATATAAGATTGCTGTGCACAAACATAACTTATCTTTCTAATTTAACTAAGCAAAAGTACAAAGACACAACAGAAATACAGGCTGAATCATATGGTGTTGACTCCTGTAAGGTTGAAATAGTTTTATTGATTTTATAAACTGAAAAAGCTGAGATTCCTTTAGAAAACTGTTTAGTATTGACTAAGGTTTTCAGTAAATATGTTTGTCTTTAATAATATAATAATTTTGATGGTGCAACAGGTTTTGTATTGTGATTTGAATCATTACACAATAGTAAAAAGAAGTAATTGCGAAAAAAAGTTTGCATGTTCTATGGTATATTGTATTTGTATATGTTTATAATAGTTATCTACTGTACATAAATTTTGATGTGTAGGAATTATATTTGCGTTTAAAGCCAACACATACAGCGTCATATGATGCAGCCTGATGCGATTTATAATTGGGGACAGTCTTTAGGTCGTCGTGAGAATAATCCCCAATGCACACCCATCAGGTCAGCATTCTACTCGCACAGAGCAGATGCGACAACTTATTGCGTCATACGATGCTGTGTAAGTTTGCCTTTACATCCAATTGCATCTTACCAATTTATGTTTAAATTGTATGTTTTAACCATGTATTCATATTTTATTAAACTTCTAATTGGTATCATTAATGACAATGTATGTAACGTTTATTTCTTATATAATATTTTGCACAAACAATTATATTTTTATACTCCTAAATGTTCCTTTGACGCTTTATGTTTTCGTTTTTGTTGTATTTATGTAAAAGATGTATTTAATTTTATCTTCTTTAGTATGTTTATACGCTTTTACTAACATTATATAGATATAGGTATATATCGGTATATATTAAATTAAAAAATGATTATGCTTTTTTTATACATTACCCTGGTTTCCCAGATAGACAAAGTTCTAATATTAATATAATGATGGAATATGATCAGTAAAAGAAATAAGGTTGCTTGTCATTATATGATGAAATTTATTACCTACCTAGGTAGACCAGCTTATTTGTTTATGAATAGAGAACACTCCTTCGTATTAACATGTTTTTCATTTATTTACTATAGCTAGTACAATCATCGATATGTGCATTTAAGGTTGTGAAGTATGTAATGGAATAATGATACCAAAGATTGATCAAATCTTGACTGATGCAATACTGTTGCAATGTAGTAATTACTGTAAATTGATGAGATTTTACACAGCCTTGAAACTAGGGGCATATCTAGAACATAAACCTGGACACTCATTGCGTTGTATGACCAACTCCGCTTCATGTGATTGCGAGACGATGTGACGCTGTCTGATGGTCGTCAGTGGCACTCTGAACGGATCTTCATTAAAAATTGATCTGTTGCGCACGTCTTCTTGTTGCGTTCTTCATTTAAATTGCGTCCGCAGATGACTGTCGGCGCATTGATTGTTTGGCTTTAAGCATTTGGAATTGGGTAGGGAAGGGATGGAAACGGAGAAACTGGGAATGCACCTTGTCGCCTCGCACTTACACACAGTAATTTATTATGCACTTGGTAATATCAGATTGCAAATTAAGTGTTGCATTTACTTTAAAAGCACTTGTGTAGCATTAACATACAGTGCTGTGTTGTTAATGTTGTTTCTTTTGTGGGTTGTATTGTAGTGTGGTGGTCGTGGTCATGGACTTTTACCATTAAAAATCCACTTCACAATAGACGAACTGGGAATACTCCAGCCTTAATAATGGCTCCTGAATGGATTTACTTTACTACTAATACAACTGGAGTCCAGA
>NW_022710618.1:381841-408926 GCF_011630105.1 Anneissia japonica | reverse complement strand
ATTGTAATCTGTGCCGTGTTTATATTGACAGAAAATAAACTTAAACTTGCCTCCTAACTCTACTTTGCCTAACTCAAATAATTTATGTCTACCTTATTTATTTTGCATGCCAAATTGTTAATTAATGATCTGTAAATCTAAATTTTATCCAAGTCGAAACAATTTTACAATGCCTTTTTGGATTTGACTTAGGCAAGTTCAACTGTAATAGATCACTGTTTTTTCCTACATGCACTGTACCTCTCTCTTATTTTTCTCTGTTGTCCCAGTATGAACCCTGACAAGTTGGCAAACTTTGGCTCACAAAGGGCTACGATCTGCCTTACAAAATTTGATCGGGAAAAAAAATTGTGCTAATTTTCAAGTGAGGATGCGATAATCTTTGCAGAAGAAATGAACACAACTTTTTTTCATGGGAAAAATGACGGTGACTTACTCACAGAACTTTGTAATTTACAAAACTCAACATCATCTCAATCTGTGTTGTTCCGGAGGAGAAACGTTAACCCTATCGTGGAAGAACCCACTCATGTTGTAGGGTACACTGCTGCAGGCCTGTACGCAGGATTTTTATTGGGTGGTTGCGAATTTGTAGAGACTGGACCAAAATGGCTTTGGAGGGTGGGGGTGCGCCTAGTGGGAAACCTTGCTTGGACTGGGATCGAGGTGGTGGAGATCAGGCATTTTTAATCAGTTTCTGAAGTTGAATCTACAGTTTTCAGTGGCAAATCTTGGAATTTGAAGAGGGCCAGGGAGGGACTTTCACAGATGGCCTGGGTCCAGGCCCTAATTTTGGGTTACTCACTCTTTATTGCACTTAGTGCGCGCCATACCCAATTTAATTGGCGTCCCATACTCGGTTTCTTTTTTTTCGGATTATTTCTTATTCCGACTCTAAATTAACTTTTTCGTTGGTGACGCTGTCCAGAATGAGAAAGATAATAAAAAAATAAGAGACTTGTGGCAAGTCTAATGGAGGAAATACCACCTAACTCCACCATGGTTGGGGCTGAGGGAAGAAAATTTATGATTATGGCACCTCCAAATGGTCGGAAGTTGCACTGTCATGCAATTTGAATATCATATTCTTTTTTCCCCATTTTTTTAAATCTTTAAAAATAGAGGGGAACAGGCTCCCTTGAATCTGTGAATTTGAAATAGAGGAGGAAAGGGAAGGATTTCCACGGATTGAGGGTCTATAACACCTCAGCCTCACCAAGAAAATTTATGATTATAGCACCTCTAGATGGCCAGTAATGGCACTCTCACACTTCAATTTGAATATAAATTTTTCATTTTTAAATAATGTTGGCAAATTTAGTGGGGAGGGGGGTGGGTGTGAGTGAGCTGAAATTTTTGTTGTTACAATGGGAAAATTAGAAGTTGAGATTAATCGAATCGTTTTCAAGAAAGGGAAAATGTAAACTTTTAACTTCCTGCCTTGAGCACTTTAGTGGAGATGTGCGCTTAATAAATCTTATTATTATTATTATTATTATCTAGGAATTAAATTTTGTCAATCCCCCAATTTTGGGGGTTCATCCATTCATTGAAAAAAGTAATACAATTTTTTTTCCCTATATGTATACACACATAATTGGTATATTTACTGTAATAAGAAAATGAGAAAAATTTACCTGACCTGAACTTAAACGTCATTAAAAGACACCCCAGAAGTTGGGAAGGCTATTTCCCGCCATCTAGAAATCAAAATTTCGCAGGGGTGGACCCCGGACCCCCTTCCTTTTTTATTTTTTCTGGAAACATTTTCTGACTCCCCTCCTAAATTTTAACCCAGGTCCACCCCTGAGTTGTTGCCAGCAGGGTGGTGGGGGTATGAAAAATAAATCGAAATTTAAAAAACAAAGATGACCAACTAACTACCTTTGTAGTGAAATTATGAGTGCTGTCATGGATTTGAGGTGGGGGATGATGAACAGAATTAAATGGGGTTTTCAAGGATAAAAGTAAGGGGCGCTTTGAGAAAATAAGGTGATATCAGCATGGACTGGTCCATGATATGAGTACTTAATTGAGTGAAATTATTTTGTGCTGAGCCTGAAACAGATCAACAATTAAATATTTTTGTTTATTTTTTACATGCATGGGATCACTGATGTTCTTTTGTTCCATAATCAGGAATTAAAATTTTATTAATCTGTCTTCTTTGTTAACGAAGTTTTGAGGAAGTATTACTATACTTTACAGTTGGATATATATAATATAGTAAATAAGTATTTTCGCAAATTCTGGTTTGCGTTAATTTTCGTTGTCAACGAAGTAATACGAACCAGTCTTATACGAACCAGTCGAATGAAAATATTACTCAACGAAATGAACCAGTCGAATACGCCCAATTGGTTCTTGCGGGTTGTTTACTTTTTGTTCTGGAAAACTTTTTGCATGTGTTTGAATGTGATGCTGGTGAGTGGTTTTGTGCCTAGCCTAGGCTATACGTATTTGGCACAATAAAAAAAAGACATCGATGCTTTATTTTATTTGACATAAAGCGTGCAGAACTGCGTACCAGAGTAAATACTATTATCTGTACGTTAAATTTTAGGCTAGCTTAATTAAGCCAGGTAGGCCTAGGTCATTTTTTTCACTTTGGCCCTAAAGCTTAGTTTAATTACCGGCGGCACTTGTCTGCTCCGCTGAGCATCTTTTGTGTGGTCTTCTATCTAGGCCTAGTCTTTTGCAATGTTAGTGTTTGGTGAAGTACTTAGGTGCATTAGCGCCACATTATATATTACCTAATTACTTTTATAATGAGGAGACTATCCACAGCAATTTAGCATGGACAATGAAAGGTACAGACATTCTCAGTAGGGCTGATTCTTTTAAAAACTTGTGGTCTAGGGGCCTAGTGCTTTATGGCATGGAAGATAAATAATAAATAAGTCAATTCCGACATCATATAATATATTTCTTGATATTAATTCATTAAATTTTGATTCCACTTAATAAATGTATTTTTTGTTAAATTGTTTCTAAGTATAATGTGGTAGCTGGGCAGCTAACTATGATTATCATTTTCAATTTTATAATTTTGTTCTCGTCTTTTTAGGTAACAGATAAAAACGTAGTGAACCAGGGCCATAGACTGGATTGCTATTTGGGGCGTAAATGTTCGGCAAAAATGAACTGACTGGATATGAGTCTGCGAAAACTGAACCGACTGGATATGGGCCTGCAAAAACTGGTTTATTGGACAGACTTCAATAGCACAGGCTGTTACTTTTACCAAAGTCTTATTTGACATTATAAATGTACTATGGTACAAAATATTGTTGGTTGTTAGAAAAATTAATATTAATATCAGTGTTTGAGAAAATAATCATACAGTTAAGATACATATTTTGATTATTTAAAAACCTGGGGAGAGGGTGAAAGTGGGTTATAGTTCTTTTTCCCCCAAAAAAATTCATTTGTACAGCATATCAATTTTTTCCTTTAGGAGCCTGACTATAATTTGATAGTTTGATAATTGCCAAATCTCCAGTATGGTCTTTCAAATTTAATAGGATAGCTTTATGTAGTTTTATCGGTTGCCTAGCCGTAAGTGACTTTGGACCTATTTAGGCCTCCTTCCGTTTGTAGAAAAGCAAATTGTTTCTGTCATTGTATGATCTAGAATGTTATAAATGGAAAATAAATAAAACAAAACAAATAAGTAATTTTAGGAGTATTTTATTAGCATGATAGTCATATTCCTTTTTTTTCCAGAATGAACCAGCTTACGCTCCATCTATCAAGCATGCTGATATCTCGCAAGGTATGATACATTATTGTTTGTCTTATTACCGTATATATCACTTAAACACTTCGACATGTGTAGCAAATGTGTATAAATTGTTAAACAAAAGGCTCACAATAAACATCCACAATACTGCATGCTGCAAAGCAGAATATTACTGGATCAAATCAACTATCACCCTCATTGAGGGCTTCAAATGCTGGTAAACAAAGCTGTAGTATTTTTTTTCTTATTCAAACTCTCTTGGTAACTTCATAAAAACATCATATAAAAACATTGCCAATGAAGAAAAAGGCTAACAGGTGAAATACACCTCTGAAACAGCCAATCCCCTTATTGCTGCTTCTGCTATATTTTTCCATGGATAATTTAGAACATCCCAAGGGCTAATTTCTTAGTATTCAATTTCCATTTTCTCGTTACTAGAACCTCAAGTACTTTCTAAAGTTGATATGTGCTCAAGATAAATCGTTATTGTTGTAATTATTTTTAATTTCTTCCGTTTATTATGGAAATTTTCTTTTCAATTTATGATTTCTAAGGCCAAAACTAGACAAGCGAAAGCTATTTTTTGGTCTTTTTGCCTTTCATTGTATTTACTTTTTATTTAAATTGATATATACTGAAAAATCTTTCCATATTTTAGTATTGGTATCCCAAGAGTTTGAAAAATCTAGTAACAAAAGAACAGACAAATATCAATTAAAAACAAATCCACATTGGTGGTTAGATACGCTTTTAAAATACATTTTAAGTAATGGATGATCAACAATCATCCGTAGAGATGATAATTGTGGTATTTTTATTTCTTATCTATTAACTGTACAATAATCTAGAACGTATGAGTAGAATCACTTCTCTTATTATTTACAACCACTTAACTCTTCTGGAAGAAGGTTTCAAAATAGAATATAAAAACAGGTTTGTCATATATTCAATAAAGACTACATGCAATCACTAGCACAAAGACTAACTAAAGAAAACACTTATAAAACTCAAATTCTGTAAATACTGAAACTAAGGCCAAAAAAAAAATAAATTGATTGTTTGCCCTTCTTTTTTTAAAAATGATAAATAGGAATTTTGTTTAATTTTTTTATTTATATTTTTTTATAAAATACTCTTCAGATGGAATAAAAATAACTCACAGAGGCTTAGAATGGCAATATCTTACATCAGACAGCACCTTTAGACTAATTTGTAGGGCATCTGGCAAAAAATAAAGATAAATTCACTCACATTTTTTAAAATTTGTTTTAAAAAAAGCTAAAAAAAAATCAAGTTTTTTTGTTTTTCCGCCCCTATTTTTTCCAGTGAATTAGAGGCAGATGGGGAGAGCAAACAAACAATTTTTTTTTGGCCTAATAAGTTAAGGTGTCAGAAAACTATTAAGATTAATGTAATGTTAATTAAGATTAATGCTTGTTTATCCAACAGAGTAGATCATCTTTATGATATGATTAATAATAATTTTTAAGTTTGTGTTTGTCTAAATTCTTCATGATTTGTTTGTAGGTATTCATAATGTACTCCTAATTAAATATAAAGTGAAATATGTTGTACTAAAAACACAATACAAAACAGGGCAGGACTAACTAGACTTTATTGAGTATGGTTTTCCTATCACTATTTCCTGCAAAATATGGTTTTATTAATACATTCATAATATATATATATATATATATACCTAATTTATTATTAGGTGATTCAAGTTTTACTAAAAAGCAATAAAAAAAAGTGCAAGTTGGGACAGCATGCTAATAGTTGAATATTTGTATAGGATTAAATTTGGCTTCAGAATTTGCTACTGCAACTCTCCGTGGACAATATGAAATTATGCATAATCCCATTGGTCCATTAATTCCATCTTCTTGTTTATCAATTCTTTTGATGAAACTTCCATTGTCACTTAATAGTTGTAGTTTGTGTTTGCTTAATATAATGATGTTGTCATCCAAATCAACTACTATTCTACGTGGATTCCTCACCTCACCATTCTCATAACCTGCTTCAACAAGGACTTTTATGAACCTTCCCTCATTATCAAATAGTTGCAATCTGTGTGGTTCAGCAAACTCCAATGCAAGAAGATTTCCTTGATTTGTAAGAGTAACATCAGTGACTCCATTCATCTTTAATAAAAGTCTGTTTTTTGGCCCTATCTTCCTGATCATCTGGCCGCTAACAAAGTCAAACATGAACAAGCCACCAACCTCATCTGCTACATAGACAAGTTTTGAGGCCTCATCCACATAGATACCTGCTGGCTCTGTTAATATCCCCTGACCAATTGACTTAATCACCTGACCATTGTTATCACATACCATGATGCATTTATTATTGAAATCGCTAAATGCTATGTTACCATTCTTCATTATGTACATTCTGTTAACTCTCATACCTTTTGGTAGTGTAACCTTACCAATATATGCTCCTGATTGCTTGTACTTGAGTATTTCATTTGTACCACATGAAACCAGCAAGCAATCATCTTTCTGATTATAGTTTACATTCATATGTCTTTGATATTTTGTGCCATGTGGATAGATTAATAGATTGTATATATCAATGGTTTTTACTAATCCTACTTTCTCTACTTTGATTATCATTGGTGATTTCTTGATTTGCTCACCATCAGCTGTCACATAGATTTTACAAAATCCTGGACTTGTGCATTTTCCTGTAACAAAGAACTTCCCATTGCCATACGAGCATTCTTGAACTTCAGCAATATTGGTTTCTCCTGTAGGCTGTGTCCACTTTGCCTTCAGTTGATTTTCATGTATTTCACATTCATCTGTTTTGATTACATAGACAGTTATTGTTTGACCTTGGGTCACTGATATCGGTCCCTTTAATGTCAGATAGTCTGCTGCCCTCATGTGTGATACATATCCCATAACACTTAGTTGCAATGAAGCAAGTTGACTTTTATTTTTAAAGAAGTAGATTTGACCATTATCATTTGGCTCTGTTTTTGGCAATTCATTTATTCTCTCATTCAGTGCTGTAATTACTGTTTCACTTGATTGAATTACTGTAACTTTATCACTCTTCAATAACTGATTAAGAAAACCCAGTTTTGTATCTATATCCGATATTTTTGTTGTCAATTCATCCTTTTGTGTATAATTTATTTTCTTTTTCTTTTTGTATAGCATCTGTAATTCATTTTTCATTTTTTCTCCATTTTTCTTGACTTGATTGATCATTGTTTGCACATGTTCATCAATATCTCTCAAACCTTTATCTGTACTTTCATCTAAGTTCTTAGAATTTTCAATAATTGCTATGAGACCCTCATATAAAATGCTTTTACAGTGATGGGTAGATTTCTTCAAAGATTCCAATGTTTTTTTTGATGATTCATATGCTTTAGAAATGCTGATTGGTTTGTGATTTCCTTCCCAAGCATTGTGGACAGTAATTGTGCAATGCATGCATATTGGAATATTGCAGCAGAAAAGGCTTAAAGGCTCATCGTGAATGGAACACATCGGAGGATGTAACGCTGCAATCTGTAAAGGCGTCATTGATTGCATATCCTCAACTGAATGTAGCTTGTGATTTTCCGACATTGGCAATATTTTATGATGGTCACTACAAGTAGAGCACAAGTGCTTTCTGCAATCCTGGCAGTAATATTCTGGCTGTCCTTCATTTTCACAAACACATTTGATCTGGTCCCTTTCTGAAAATTGTTCAATAGTTTCTAATAGGTTATTTAGAAAGGTATTTGGTGGAAGCTTCTGAAGCCCGCCCTCTGGAATGGGATATGATTTTAAGCAAGTTGGGCAAGTCAGCTTACCCTCCTCCATAACCCAATCTTCCAGACATGCCAAACAGAAACTATGGAGGCAACTGAGAGATTTAGGATTCTGAAGTCTCTTAAAGCAGATGGTGCACTCCAAGACCTTCTCATCAACATGTTCTAGAAATTGATTCAGCTTACTGGTAGCCATCTTGAAAAAATTCTGTAAATGAAAATATAAAAATATAATATCAGTGGGCTGTAGAGAACACAGATAATTATGATTAATAGTAAAGCAATGCAGTGGCTGACATTCATACTTAATATTGTTAAATAACTTAATAAATTTAAAAACATTTAAAAAATCACTAGGTTACTAAGTATAATATTTTGTACGAACAAAAATTATACTATCTGTACCATCTCGTATTACTTGCATTAACAGACAATACTGTACACTTATTTCAGAACGCATGCTGAGGGCATTTCAGGCACAATGAACTAGGCAGTGTTTTGTGCTTTCATCTTAACCATGGGCAGTACATGTTGGCTTTGCCTGCTAGGGCAGTTTGAGGATGTGGGACTGATTTCCTGTGGGTAAATTGCAGGCTACTCTACCCATGATCAGAATTAAGTAACACATTATTACATTGCTTGAGAAGGCACCTGTGTAAAACTTTGGTGGGCATAAAATGAGTCAGAAGGGCCAAATTATATTTTTGATTTGAAACATTTATTGGTTCCTTATTAAAGAGTATTTTAGTTTTTTAAACGTTTTTGTTAAATTTTTCCTTATTTTTCATCAAGTTGTCCATCACGTAACCCATTGTATTCCTCTTTGCCATCTTCCTTCTTCATCTGAAAATAACAGTTCTGTCTTCCTGAGGCAAATCAAAGGCGGTATAGAAGCAGTGCAGGCAGGCTCTTGAAATGGATGCAGCCTTCAGTGTTGAATCGAAAAATTCACTTTGCCCCCCCCCCAACCTATTTTTATACCCACCCCTAGTGTCCAGTATATAATTTATCATGCTTTTAAGAAATTAATATACTGCAGTCATTCCATACAATTCTATACACTGGAGTATGGTTACATGAAAAATTGATTAGTGAATAAAAATTGTATAATTAAATGACTATTTAACAAAATCAATCAAATGCTATACAATACCTTTAAATTTCTCTGCTGAGGTGATTGTACAATATGTGAGGTGTCTCTAACAGAAATGTAGTTTTTATTCCAGGTTTTATCTTCACATTAATGTGACTTGGCATAGGCTAGGTTTATTTCGAATGCAATGCAACTTGAGGAAATTAGTCATATGTACATCTAGATGTGCTGTAAAGTTCAATGTTAAATTGTGGACATCTTCCAAGTCTGCAGATTTTGGGAGGATCCAAATGTTGATAATACTCTCCTCTCCTCTATTAAGTTTTAAATCATTATTTTAATCTCCAGAATTTTATTATAGCTATTAAATTGGTTTTTATTTTTTCCTCATAAATTAGAACAACACAATAATTACAACAGAAAAGAAAACGGTTATATTAAAGTGAAGTCAGGGTCTGAATGCTGATGGCACTCTTCTCTCATCTATTTAAGTTCTAAACTCTTTATTTGAATTGCCAGAATTTTTCTCCAAATTTTTGCATTTTTTACAATTTTTCCTCATAAATACAAGTATTATTTAGAACTACAAAATAATTACAACTGGAAAGAAAACACTGAGATTAAAGTAAAAAAAATAAATAATTTCAAGTAACTTTTAGAGATTTAATAGATTTAAGAACATAAATTGTTATATAATAATATTGTAAATCAAAATTCTTTTTAACTAAACCACAAGTGCATATAATATTATTCTGGTTTAGTAAAAAAGAATTTTGAATTACAAATAATTTTTAAGGAAGAAAAAATGGCTCTTGCAATCAATAAAGACGACCAAGAATTCAGTTCTCTTCATTGACACGTATTTTGTTCTCTGAGCTAACAATTCATGAAACAAACAGGAAACCTGGTTATTTTCCAAAAGTTATTTTTAGGTTTCATTTTGATCATGTGACTTAGCATATTTTTTTGTGTGAAGTCAAGCATGACTTGAGGAAATTTGTTAATTGGAATTATTAACTACCAACTCATATGAGGCATGTTGTGGCAAAATGGCTAAGTTGTAGCAAAATTTGAAATTCAAGTTATTGGTATTTTCATATACCTGAGTATGTTATCTTTAAAATGAGGGGTCATTCATTAAAATTGGACTTTTCAAGCCTAAGTTATTGAAAAGTGAAAATACGGCACTCAAGATAAACATGATTTTGAGTAATTGCCTTCCAAAGTTATTTGTTCATACATTGTTTAATAGAATTAACTATCTAAATAACATTAAATAAACAATTTGTTGACCACTTCCAGAATTAATACTTTGGGACATGATTAATAAGACATTAAACTGTTGATCTATAGTGAAAAAAAAAATTGAATTCTTAGGCAATTTTTTGAGCTCCCATATTTTATAGCTCATTTACTCAATACTGGCCTGTGCGAAAACTTAACCATTTCGCCACGACATGCCTCATATACTGTGTATGCTGTAGTACATATTTTAGTTCACAACATCATGATAAGCAGTATAATGATATAATTCCATCATAAACAAACAGTAATTTTAAGAGTATTTTATTAGTAGTTGAAACATATCTAATCACTTACTTCTCACTGTTTTGTACTCCTATAACTTTTTTCATTGTTTGATATAAATTTTAATACTTATTTCTCAGCAACAATTATTGATTTTATGATAATGTTTTTAATTCAGTGCTGTATAATCATTTCTCAGAGTGCTATTACACACAAATGTAATGAATAATAAAGGCAAATAAAATAGTAAAGATGCTTTTAAAAATAGTACATACTTATTATCAAAAATGTTTAAGCCATTGGTCCTATGTATATTACCCATGTGCATGTAAAGAATACAATACTGCCCAATTTACCACAAAAAATGTGATGTGCCCATATATGGGCACAATGACGTCATATCACATATTATCAAATTGTATCAAAAGAAGCTGAACATGTTCAACTCTTATTTTCCATCACATTTTATGTGACGCTTTGTTGATAAAATTTGATAGTGTAGACAAAGCTTAAGAAAACCTATGGAATAGAGGGCACAAATAGAATTAGGAAAAAAGGGGAAATCCTGCACATCTGTTTAGTATGCCTAATCAAGACCACAAACTAAAATCACTAATAGATACTATATATAACTTCATATCAAAAATCTGTAACTACTAAAATTAAAATTAACAACTTAGTGTGATTGAGATTTGGCTACTGTATTAGTATTTTATTACTAAAGAAATTATTTGGTATGTTAATATTTTATATAATTGATTGCAGCAAAATTTTACTAAATAATCCATCCAACAGAGCTGACCTTTTCAAACTTTTAAGGTCAGACTCAAATGACTGTTTTGATATGTTGTAGAACTGATATTTCTAAGACAGAAAAAAGTTGTTTGATAAAAAAGTGGGGAACGGTGAATGAGATACAGATTTTTTAATATTTAAAAACTAGGGGAAAAAGGTGTAAAATGGCGGTTACGCCCCTTTTCCCCCAGTTTAAAAAAATTAAGAAATCAATATCTCATTCACCGTTCCCCAACTTTTTGCTGTCTTAGAAAAATCAGTTCAACAACATATCAACATTTTTTTTTCTCCAGAGCCTGACTTTAATAATTAAATATTTTTATATTCTGATTGCGATATTCAACATTATTTGCTACAGCAACTCTTCGTGGATGATATGAAATGATGGATAATCCCCAGGGAAAATTAATTCCATCTTCTTCTTCATCAATTCTTTTAATGAAATTTCCATCACTACTGAATAGCTGTAGTTTGTTTTCACTTGATACAATGATGTTGTCATCCTCATCAACTACTATTCCACGTGGACAAAACAGTTCACCATCCTCATCACCCTCTTTAACAAGGACTTTCATGAACCTTCCCCCATTATCAAATAATTTTAATCCGCTGTCATCTAATACAAGAATATCCCCTTGTTTTGTAAGGGTCATATCACAGACATTATACATATTTCCTTCTTCTCCTGAACCTATCTTCCTGATCAGCTTTCCACTATCAATGTCAAACATAGAGACAGAGCCATGTGGAATCCATTCTGCTGCATACATAACATTTGATGCTTCATCTACATATGTACCTTGTGGATATCCCAGTACTCCCTGACCAATTGATTTGATCACCTGACCATTCATGTTGCATATTCTGATACAAACATTATAGTCGCTGAATGCTATGTTACCATTCTTCATTTTGTACATTCTGTAAACTCGGACATCGTTTGGTAGTGTAATCTTACCAATATATTCTCCTGATTGCTTGTACTTGTGTATTTCATTTGTCAAACATGAAACCAACAAGGAATCATCTTCACACTTAGCTAAATCATAAATATTTTTGTCTATTTGAATGGTATTTACTAATCCTATCTTCTGTACTTTGATCAGCATTGGTGACTGCTTGATTGGTTCACCACCAGCACTCACATCAAGCTTACAAACACCTGGAAACGTGACATTTTGTGTCACAAAATAATCTCCATTGTCATTTTCTTCAACTTGTATGATGTTGGTTTCTCCTGTAGGGTGTGTCCATGTTGCCTTCAGTTGATCTGCATGCATTTCACATTCGTCTGTTTTTATTATTTTGATAAAAATGTTCTGATCTTCGTTCACAAATTCCTCTCCCATTAATGATAAACAGTTTGCTTCCTTATGTAGTATATCCCCGATGTCACATTGTTGTAATGAAGCACTTTGATGCTCATTTTTAAGGAATTTAATGTATCCATTTTCATTTGGCTGTCTTTTTGGCACTTTATTCATTTTGTCTTTCAGTGCTGTAATTACTGTTTCACTGGATTGCATTGCTGTAGCTTCATCACTCTTCAATAATTGATTGAGAAAAGACAGTTTTGTAGTTATATCATTTATTGTTGTTTTCAGTTTGTGTATTTGCACATCTAACACCCTCTTTTTCTTTTTGTAGATTGTCTCTACTTCATTTTTCATTTGGTCTCCTTTTATCTTCATTATCTTGCACATTTCTTGCACATGATTGTCAATATCTCTCAAACTTGTATCTTTATTTTGTTTTAATTTTGTAGCACTTTGTTTAACTGCTTTGAGGCCATCTTGTAATTTGTCTTTGCAGTCATTGGCAGCTTTCTCCAATGTTGCTGAAGTGTCTTTAAATGTTTGGAATGCTTTAGAAATGCTGATTGGTTTGTGATTTTCTTCCCCTGCACTGTGGTCAGTAATTGCACAATGCATGCATATTGGAATATTGCATATGCAGCAGAAAAATTGTAAAGGCTCTTTGTGAAGAGAACACAGCGGAGGATGTAACACTGCAATCTGTAAAGGGCTCATTGATCGCACTTTCTCGACTGAATGTAGCTTGTGGTTTGCTAACACTGGCAATACTTTGTGATCTTCACTATGGGTAGAGCACAAGTAATGTCTGCATTCTTGGCAGTAGTATTTTGCCTGTCCTTTTCTACAAACACATTTCATCTGATCTGTTTTCGAAAATTGTTCAATAGTTTCTATTAAGTTATTTAAAATGGTATTTGGTGGAAGCTTTTGAAGCCCGCCCTCTGGAATGGGATATGATTTCGAGCAAGTTGGGCAAGTCAGCTTACCCTTCTCCTTCTTTACCCAGTCTTCCAGACATGCCAAACAGAATGTATGGAGGCAGTTGAGGGATTTAGGATTATTAAGTCTCTTCAAGCATATGGTACACTCTAGGACCATCTCGTCAACATTTTCCAGAAAGTGATCTAGTTCGCTAGTACCAGTAGCCATCTTGGAATAATCCTAAAATTATAAATCATTAAAAAGTATTTTCATAACTGGTAGTTAAAATATCATAAGTATTAATTAGAAATAAATGTTAAAATTAAAATTAACAGCACCCTTTAGTGTTCAAGAGCGAACATTCTTAACAATATCTATTCTATGTGGAAAAAAATGTACTATCAGGGGTCCCAAGTCTAGTTACACTTTAAATTTTTTTTGCCACGCATTGTGACACACTGACTTATGTGAGGCCATGGTGGTATTAATTGAGAAGGAGATCACTAGGCAACAGATCCCTTTGACGCGACAAAACAATGTGTTCCCCATCTTTGGATCACACACGGGCGTATTATCTTATTATTCACATTTTTTTGTTACCAACAACTTGGCAACGACATGCGTGTATACGCTTCAACACAGCAGTTGTGCGATAACCCATTTGATTTTAACTCATTAAGTGTCTTTATATTAACAATATTCCTATCCCCTGATTGGATTTTTTGAACTTTCAGTATGTTGTTATGTGTATATTTCAGAAACAGATTCCACAAAATATTTCTGTTACAATTACTTCTGTATTCATTATAATTTTGTCTAAAGATAGATTTGTTCCACTATAAAGCTAAGGCAGCGTAAAACTGAAAATCACTCTGATTTTGGATTGAATTTTCTAATAGTTAGCCCTCGTTAACCCTAAAATGACTTAGTTTATTATAATCTTAAATCATTCCTTAATTAACATCTGTTAAAATTATAATTATCAAGTTTTCCAATTTATGGAAATTCAAGTTGAAATATACCATACTTTTAAAGCTGGTGTAAATGTTTCATTAAATTCCAAATATCTCAAATTTATAATTAAAAGCATCATTATACAATTATTTTTCACTCTTTTTTTTCTATACCAGTAACATAAATTAAAAATTCATTCTTAATTTTTAATTAAAAGCATCATATTAATATTTTGCATTCCTCCATAATTTGATATAGGCCCTATCTAGGCTGGAAAATTGATGTTGGATGGAGGCTTTTTTTTAAAATTATTTTTTATTTTGCTGAAGCCAATATCGCCCTTGGCTTTGTTGCTTGTGCATTGATATTCAAAGTAAAACATGATTAAGATAATATAAACAATATAACTATTTAATTTAAAAAAAAAATTTTTAATAATTTCTTTTAAAAAAAATTCAAAATTTTCCTGATTTGAAGTCATGTGGCCTGGTATAGGGTGACCGATTTATTGTGTTTAATCAAGTGTGACTGGCTTTCATCATGCAAATTATTTTATAAATGGATTTTGTATATTCCACTGGTAATTCAAACATTAAATAATACTGAACATTACTATATGATAATATTAAAATGACAAAGACACCTTTAGCATTTGTGTTGTTATATTGTGAACACAGTATCTGACCAAGTGTCTGGATCACAAGTTGTACATATTAACTCTACCAACCATATGTTTTATGTTTTTACAGTACTATGAATATTAGAATATTAATTAATATAATTAATATTAGGTCTATTATTACCATACTGTAATTCTTCTGTTACCTGTTCACTTATGGACTAGATTCTCATTTGAATATAGAGTTGTAGGTTGTATTCAGTATAGTATGGGGATAATGATATTCTCTGTGACAAGTTGTATAATAAATTAAAGTAATAAATTAAATAATGAAGATTTACAGCTTCTTTCACAGTGGAATTCGCAGTGTATGCTATACAGGGTTCATCTACGATAGTCCTTTATGCATTATTTTATCTTAATTACTACTGTACTTACTGTTGTAAGGTTGACGCGTACGTTAGAAGATGAAGTAATTGTGTATGATCAGGCTTGATGAGACTACACATGATGAGACTACCAAAAGGAAGAATGTTCTCCAGGGTTGTGTTTATTAGTCATGCCCAAATCCCAGGCTGATTTTCATTGGTTAAATTTGTCATGTGGTTCAGTGCAAAGGTGCACAGTGTAAAATATATGATACTGAATGCTTTGTGTTTAGGCTTTTGTACAAACATTGAATTGCAGTGCAAACACACTTTAGATAAGTTCAGTCAAAACAAGATAATTTAAGCTCTACATATTGACAATTTTTAATTTTTAATTTAAAGATCCACTTTCTTTAAAATATTCAATTCACATAGTAATAACATCTTAATGAATGTTGTGTTTACAGTGAAACATAATTAGAAATAATAACATGAAAAGGGTCAGGTAGTAAGCATAGATTTAAAGCACATGACCTGTCTGAAATATGCACATACATATTTTCTAGATAATCATTCATATAAAGAAATAACAATTAAATAAGTAATAAAAATGAATTTAAAAAAATACAGATAATGATAATAACAATAATATTAATTCAAGTAATCAGTAATTAGATGAGTATAGTGTTAATATTGGTCACTATTATTATTATTATTATTATTATTATTATTATAAGATCACATTATCATGTTACATATTTATTGATTAAGTAGGCGTACATTTTTTAAAAACTCCAATTTTATTGCTTTGTTTGATGTAGTCAGGTAAACTATTCCATGTTGTACTACCTCTGTATACTACACTTTGCTGTCCTACAATAATTCTTCTGTAGGTATTTGGTAATCAAATTTTTTTTTTGTTTGATAATTATGGGTGTTTTCTACCTTTTGAAGTAAATTATTAAAAACTTTTGGAATTTGTTTTTTTTTGGAGTTTAAACATAAAAATTAAGAGTTGCTTTACATATAGATCATGAATATGAAGCAAGTTATTTTCTTTAAATATGTATGATGAAAATAATCAACTTTACACACAATTCTCATTGTTTTTTTGGTTTTTTTTTTTTTTGAGAAAATGTAATTTGTTTAATTCTGTTCAACTAGCTGAGCGCAACACAGAAATTGCATAATTTAAATTTGGTAATACTAGGGCATTATAAATTGTTAAAAGTAATTTTTTTGGGAAGAAGTGTTTCAATCTGTTATTCGTTCCAATTGCCTTTGAAATTTTAACTTCTACCGTGTTAATATGGGTTTTGAATGTAAGTGATTGATCTAACCAAACTCCAAGAAATCTTATTTCTGATACATTTTCTATGATGAACCCGTTAATTACCAGTTCCAGACTGGTCATATCTATAAACATGTTTCTGCTTTTAAAGATGACCTGCACCATAATTGTAGACAGTTCTCTCTTTTTCTTCATGTCTGCATCAGGTAGGTGTTCCGTAACGAATATGTATGACGATTTGTTATTATTTAATTTCATTTTTCCTTGTTTTAGGGCTTCGTTCCTCTGTGGACGGTACAGAAATTTGGCTACGATGTGCCTTGGTTTGTCTCCCGTTTGTAATATATCATGTGTGTTTTCTGTATGATATTCTTTAATACCGCCAAACCTCAGATTAAAACTTCTGCTATACCGTTCTTATTTTAGGATTGCATTTTCCATTTCTGTCATTTTGTGTTGACAAGCCGCCATTTTGTTTTCATACTCCTCCACTTTCTTGATTTCTTTTCCAATTTGAGTAATCTCACCCTTTGTTTCATTTGCAGAATCATGCGCATATTTCACTGATTTTTCTAAATCTTTGACAGTTTTTTCCAATTTGGTAAGTCTTTTGTTGTAGTTTTTTTGGTTTTCGAGTACCTTATCCAGTTTACTATTTAGTTGTTCTGATAGCTTACCTAGTTGCTCGCTTCCCGCTCTCCATCATTGATGACTTCGACTGGATCATCATCTGATTCAATGCTTTCGGAAGCCTTTGCCTTAGTTGTTAAATCCATGCTTTTATGTTCCATTATTAAGATATACAGTTCACACACCATAAACCTACAAAGTGACCGATTACTAGGCGGTCAACAAAGTACTAACATATGAAAAGTAAATGTAAAATACAGTCACACTTTTTGATGTTGCAATAAGATTTCTGCATTTTTTTTTCCAAAAAAAATCTTAGGAATATAACATTCTTCCCTCTTATTGAATGCATGTGTCCTAAAATGGTAATCCGGAACCGACTTTGGCTTCACCCATCTACTTGGGAAATACTGTGAAAAATACACGTTTTTAGAAGCAAAAGTGCGTAATTACGACCTATTATTATAATTATAAGAAAGGGTATTTAATATACTAAATTTTTATGTCTAAGGTTTGATTTAGCGAAGTGAATACTTCTAAGTCGACACAAATCATGCCCATTTCCTATTCTACAAGAAACAGCATGCATTTTTTCAGTTCAAAAGTGCTTATTCCAAATATTAGAGAAGCTGATTGAATTTAGTGTCTTTCGAAAGTAGATAATATTTAGTTTCAAATTTTGTGCAAACCCATAGGAAAAGTTACTGTCAGCGCCCAAATTTAGCCCATCGTGTGCAATACTTTCAGGCTCTGTACTTAACGGTGTGTGTGTGTGTAGAGTGTAGCAACTCAGATGCGACACAGTTTTCCCTATGGGATTGATTTGCCAATCCACGTGCCAATCCACCTAGACTTAAACGAAAGCTATTTTTTGGTGTTTTCGTCTTACAAAGTATTTACTTTTGATTTAATTATATTTATGACGATAAAAGTCATATGTACTTTACCCAGTAGTATTCATTTTTTTTATCAGCGAGAAATCTTTCCTAAAATTTAAATGGTGGACAGACCATCTCTTTTCACACCCAATACTGACAAAGCACAAACAATTTCTTGTGGAAGACTACTAATCATTAATACTCAGCTCACAATCGTACCAAACAAATTTTAATTATATATTTTCATTGTCTCCACAAAATCATTACATATTTGTTTTTCACTTGTAGTTTCACAACATCCTTGACAGTGAAGCTGAACCTTGTACCTTGGATGCTGCAACAAGTTGTCGCATTTTGTCAGTTAAGATATTCAGGAGAAAGCTATGCGTTTATAACATGATATAAAGATCAAAATGGAGGAAGACAGGACTTGGCCCATAAGGATGTGTCTATTCAGGTATTATTTTGTTCAAGATTTCTAACGGTCCATAGAAAGGTATTAGAAATTTAGCATATAGAAAATATTTACATTGGCTTTTAGTGTATGTCCCACTTCATCAATATTTAATTGTATCCTGCTGACAATAATTTTCTTTTTTTTATCTTATGTTCTTCAATATGCAGATGTGTGTATTATAGTGTATCTGGAAATTTTCATGAAAATTTTCTTTCATAACAATATTCTGTATGGAGTTACTACTACTATATTACACTAAAAACACTTTAAAAATAAGTAACTCTTGGAGTTACCACGTTATGTCATTGATCACGAAGAGAATTAACATATTCTAGAGGGCATCCTTCAAATGACGGTAAAAGGTGTTCATGGCAAACATGTGCTGTGTCTTTATAACACTTGTTCAAGTTTCGAACGCAATTTTGCTTGAGTTCCGAACGCTATTCGATTGTCAATAGAGCGCCTACTACCCACCTTGTGGTAGTAGTACCCATCATGCCTAAACCGGATTTACCATTTTCCGCCATCTTTAATTGCTATATCATGACATAGAGTCTGCGGCACGCCCCAGTTGGGGGCAGTAGGCACAAAAAGTGGCTTCACCATTAATAAGTTAAGATTGACCTTCAAGCGATTAATCATAGTAGGCCTACTTAATGTATCAATGTTACTCTCATTGTTTTTTTTTTCCATAAATTTTTCAAATAACTTGTTTGTGCCATTTCATTAACTATAACACAGTCTTCTACAAAAGATGTATAGGTACTGTAAACAAATATGGTAGATTATTTCATATATTTAAAACTAGCTTTGCCATTAATTAGTTAAAAATACAAACAAAATCAGTAACTCCAAAAAGAGACAGAGACATTTTGAATCTCAAATTGTTTCTGTCTCTTTTCAGAGTTACTGTCTTTTTGTTTTATTTAAGACTAATTAGTGGATCCTCTGATTATATAGTTAAACCTTCACATTTCATAGTATAACCCATCTTTATCAAATTGCCATAAGCAAGACCCCCACTTTTCAGTATTGATTCTAGTGACTGCTTTGAAAAGTTTCTTTTCAATTTTGTTTGCCTTGTGACACTGATATTTCATGCCATGCTCATTGTTGTTATATTGCAGTGTATGTATAAAGAGTATATTTCAAAAACCTCACAATATAATAGGAATTATGTACAAGAGAATATATATTTTATTTGTCACAGCACATCATAAACTGTTAAAATGATGTAATTCCATCATAACCAAACTGTAATTGTAATTGTACATTATTAGCATGATTATCACATTCCTTTTTTTTTGGAATCAACCAGCTTATGATACATCTGTCAAAAATGCTGACTTGATTTGATGTGTCAAAAGGTACAATGCCTCAGTGTTTATCTTCCTGTCATTGCCTTAGACAACCATTTATCATTAATTCATTTGTGGTATTCATAAAACACATTGACAAAGCAGTATAAAAACATTGAATTGCATCAACTGTTCAACTTAAAATGCCATAACCTACTAATATTGATATACAAAACTCACACAATTGATTATATTATAATAACCACAAAAAAAACATTCAAATAATGTACATACTAAATTGATGAGATTATATAATGATATTGAAATACTGATTTCTATTTGTTTTTCTAATACAATAATTCCTTGTTTGCTAATTTATCGTTTCATACTTTTACTTTAATTTTAATTTTTTTTTTCTAACAATTAAAGAATATAAATTAGAAGAATTGTATTTATAGTATAAAGAAAATTTAAAAGTAAATTGTCTTTTAAGGTAAAGAAGACTTGATAAAATTTATGGTTAAAATAATGTTTTTGAAGCTTGATGTCAGTTTTAATACTTTTGGGTAGATATTTAATTTAGTTTGATAGATCATTAAATAAATTCTCTTTTATCTCATGACTTGACATATCACTTGAAATTACAGTATTATTTCTTTGACCAATATGAATTAATTATGTTTACTTTCATTAACAATTATTTTGATAAATATGATGGAGTATTCCCTTTTCAACATTTAAGTAACATTTAAAGAATTTGTTCATTTTAAGAAGTTATTTACAGCAGGCTAATGATAAAGTAAATAACAATTATAATTGCTTAACAGCTAGTCAAATTATGAAAATATAAATACTACTAAAATTAAAAATAACCCAAAGGTATATATACTTATTTTACTGTAGTGTACAATCATTAGATAATATATAAACACATGATAGTAATTTTGGTATGTTAATACACCTCCACTGCTGATTGAAGATGATGATAGATATTCATAGTTGATATGAATATATGACGATTACTCAGAAAAGTGCAAACCAGTAAAAGGTATTGACCAATTGTTACCTCATCAAAATCTAAATTATAGAATCATCAGATCTACTACGCTAATAATCCATGCTAAACAAAATACAATTAGCAAACATGGAGGTATTTCTGATCATTACTTAAACAGTTACCATGTTATACACAGTTAATATCAATTACGGTACTGACAGCTACAATAGTCATCTACTAAATATTCAATGATTAGCTCTTACCCTAGTAAAAGAAAATCCAATGTCATTGATTTTAAACTACAAAAAATAGGCTAATGTAGTAGTCCTATGTAAATAATATTTATGATAAATGTTTATTACAAAAGCCATGGAAATGATAAATTATTAACCTATAACTATCATTCACACTGAAAAATGATGCTGGATCAAGAAGCATCCTTGGTGATGATAATTGAGATAATTTTTTATTAACTCTGCAATCCTAGAACATATCAAACTACTGTACCTTTAAATGAATTGTTTTTCTCTTTCATTACTTAGCAAACACAAAAAAAAAACAATATAAGAAAAACTTAATTTAGAAAAAAATGCCTTTAGTCTGCAGGCTTAAAGATTTTTTTTTTCAGGAAATAATGTCTCCTTTTGCTAGGCTATTTCCTATATTGTACTCAAAACCTAACAATATTTGCTTATTAATAGTATATGTTACTTATTGAGAGATTAAATTTTTGTGACACAGTATACTTTAATTTAATATAAATTGTGCAGTTTTGAGACAACTAATTTATACATGATTTGTGTGTAATTTAATGTACACTACATTATAAGACCAAGTGGTCCACTGATTATATTTAGATAATATAATATCATGTAGACTCAAAAATGACTAAGAGAAGCCATGATTCAATATTTATATTATAAAAATAATTTTGTCCATAGGGACCATATACCAGAATTGAAGTAACTTAACTAACCAATCAAAAGTGAGAAACCTGTAAAATTGACCAATCAAGGCAAACAAGGTGTGACATATTATTATTAATGAGTTAACAGGACAAAATCAATCTGGATAAAGTGTAAACACTGTTAATATGAATATAAATAAACTAGATGTTAATGGCTAGTTAAAAATTGCAAGTTCTTTGGATGCTTTTAATCCAGTATTTAAACATGGTTTATAGCGCCTAATAGCCAGGACTTCTTTGAATAATAAGAATACATACAAGAGTGCTGTGAGCTTCTTTATTTAAAACAAAGGAAAACTAGTGAGGGCAGCAGACTGACATCAAATACTTTAATAAGTTAATATTTTTACTGTATTGTTACCACTATTTGCTACTGCAACTTGCCTTGGATGATACGAAATGATGCATAATCCATTAGGACTTTCAATTCCATCTTTTGGCTCATCAATTCTTTTAATGAAATTTCCATCACTACTGAATAGCTGTAGTTTGTGATTACTTGATATAATGATGTTGTCATCCTCATCAACTACTACTCCACATGGATTCTTCAATTTACCATTTTCATCAACTGCTTCAACGAGGACTTTCATGAACCTTCCTTCCTTATCAAATAGCTGTAATCTATTGTTGTAATACTCCAATACAAGAAGATGTCCTTCATTTGTAAGGGCCACATCAATGACACCTCTTAATTGACCTTCTTTGTGGCCCTTTGACCCAATCTTCTTCATCACCTGGCCACTACAAATGTCAAATATGAATACACAATAATTTCCATCTGCTACATAAATATTTGATGCTACATTCATATGGATACCAGCTGGATCCCTCAATAATTCCTGACCAATTGATTTCATTACCTGACCCCTCATATTACACACTTTAATGCATCTGTTACCCGAATCACTGAATGCTATGTTACCATTCTTCATTTTGAACAGTCTATACACTTTCAGACCTTGTGGCAATCCAACCTTACCAATATATTCTCCTGATTGCTTGTACTTGAGTATTTCATTTGTATTACATGAAACCAGTAAGCAATCATCTTCATACTTAACTACACCTACAGGACGTTCTATGTTTATATCAATAGTATTTACTAATTCTTTCTTGTGTACTTTGATCATCAATGGAGACTGCTTAATTGGTTTGCCTTCAGCACTCACATCTAGTCTGCAAAAACCTGGATGTTTGCATTTGCCTATCACAAAATAATCTCCATTGTCATCCTTTTCAACTTGTGTGATGTTGGTTTCTCCTGTAGGATGTGTCCATGTTGCCTTCATTTGATTTGCACGTATTTCACATTCCTCTGTTTTGATTACTTTTACAACAATTGTCTGACCTTGGGTCGCAGATTCCTCTGCCTTTAATGTTAGACACTCTGCTGCCCCCAATGTGACATTTCCAATGTTAAATTTTTGCAATGCAGCAAGTTGCTGTTTGTTTATTAAGAATTTAATGTATCCATCATCATTTGGCTCTGTTTTTGGCAGTTCTCTGGTTGTGCCTTTCAGCGCTGTAATTACTGCTTCACTTGATTGCATTGCTGTAGCTTCATCACTCTTCAATAATTGATTAAGAAAAGATAGTTTTGTAGTTATATCATTTATTGTTGTTTTTAGTTCATGTATTTGCACATCTGACACCCTCTTTTTCTTTTTGTAGATTGTCTCTACTTCATTTTTCATTTGGTCTCCTTTTTTCTTCATCATCTTGCACATTTCTTGCACATGATTGTCAATATCTCTCAAACTTGTATATTTGCTTTGTTCTAATATTTTAACATTCTGTTTAACTGCTTTGAGGCCATCTTCTAACTTGTCTTTGCAGTCATTGGCAGCTTTTTCCAATGCTGCTGAAGTTTCTTTAAATGCTTGGAATGCTTTAGAAATGCTGATTGGTTTGTGATTTCCATCCCCTGCATTGTGGTCAGTAATTGCACAGTCTGTGCATATTGGAACATTGCATATGCAGCAGAAAAATTTTAAAGGCTCATTGTGAACAGAACATATTGGAGGATGCAACGCTGCAATCTGTAAAGGGCTCATCGATTGTACTTCCTCCACTGAATGTAGCTTGTGACTTGCTGATATTGGCATTATTTTGTGATCTTTACTATGGGTACAACACAAGTAATGTCTGCATTCCTGGCAGTAGTATTTGGCCGGTCCTTTTCCACAAACACATTTCATCTGATCTGTTTTTGAAAATTTTTCAATAGTTTCTATTAAGTTATTTAAAATGGTATTTGGTGGAAGCTTCTGAAGCCCATCTTCTGGAATAGGGTACGATTTTGAGCAGGTTGGGCACGTTAGCTTACCCTTCTCCTTCTTTACCCAATCTTCAAGACATGCCAAACAGAATGTATGGAGGCAATTGAGGGATTTAGGATTTTGAAATCTCTTCAAACATATTGTGCACTCTAGGACCATCTCATGAACATTTTCCAGAAACTGATTCAGCTCACTGGCACTAGTAGCCATCTTGATATAATCCTGCAAATTACAAATCATTACAGAATTTTATAGGAGTTATGGTTGGCATACTACAGAGTATGAAATGATAGTAGTGGTTGAAACAGTGGTTTAGTAACAGTTATGATGGCCCTGTTAATGTGATGACTGATATAAAAATGTTTGAGTTTTTTTTAGTCTTTCCATGGCCCTTCACTCCACTTATACAAATATTTTGGCATCCCAGTTGCGGGCATGATTGCGGTAACGCATACAATTTGTTATGTACCTCAGCCCAACATGGTTGGGCTAAGGTGGTATAAGACACTCAAACTGTGAATGTCCCTCTATTTTAAGTTCTTGGATCCACCAATGATTGCTTTATTTTAATTGTAAGGGTGGATGAGAAAAGAGTAGGGGATTTTTTCCGGTGTACTGCCCAATCACCACCAGACAGTTGAGATGAAGATAGAAGAAGTAGGAAGTATTTTTGTTTTTTATCCTATCAAGACAAAAAAGCAAATTCACTCCTTGTAAATCTAATCAGAGCATTTTGATGCTCAAGAATCATGTTGTAGTGAGCAAAGCTAGTGAAAATGACATACATGTAATACTGTATTTTTGTAGTTAATGTACAAGTTAAAAGTAAGCTTAAAATATTGTAGGATCCAATACAATGGAGTATCCAAGAATTTGAAATAGAGGAGGAGGGTATATATAAATTTTATGATAAAGGCCAAAAAAAAAAAAATTCCTGTGTTGACAAAATCCAAAAAATAGGTAGGCCGTTAGAAATGTTTTTTCTTTAAATAATGAGTTTAGGCCTTTATGCTTGAAACATAGATAATATACAAAAGTATAACAAAGACCATGTTTATATCGATATTGAAGTGCAAAACGATCACCTAACACTGTCTTTGCATAACACCAGCCTTTTTAGCTGATTAAAAAAAAATTTTCGTTGTAATAATAAAAAAAAACAAAACTAAAATGCCAAACTTAATTTCATACTTTTTGGATCGGTCAGGTGTGTCCAAAAACACAATATTTTTTTTTACTTGGTATTATGGCCAGAAATGTACGGATCCCCTAAAAGGACATGGTTAGAAAATAATATTAAACTATTTTGAGGGAACAAAATGTTATTTCGTTCCCTTGAAATATTATTTCATTCCCTCAAAATATTATTTCGTTCCCTCTATATCATATCTCGTTCCCTCAAAATATTATTTTCTTCCTTCAATATATTTTGTTCCCTCGAAATAGTATTTTATTACCTCGAAACAATACTTTGTTCCCTCGAAATAATGTTTCGTACATGGTACGCCCACAGTGCCTTTGGCTTTCAGATTGGATTGGATTGGATTTATTCGGTGTAAACACCAAGAATAGCCCACGAAAGTCTGAAGAAGACTTATTTCCAGTGGGGTCCTTCTGGTGGTGATTGGGCAGTACACCGGGAGACAATCCCCTACTCTTTTCCGAAGAGTGTACTGCGTTCTTTAACATGCACATGAGCCATAAATGCACATGGGACCAACAGCTTAGACATCTCATCCGGAAGACTGTGCACTATTGTAACTTGTATTTCAGCCCTTCAGATGAAACACAAGGAGAGGCAGCGATGGGAATTGAACCGGGGACCTAGAAATCTCCACGGTTCAGTGCACACACAATGGCTACCACCAGATTAGCCGACTGAGCTAAGATGCTCTCTAGCTGTTTCGCTGTTCGTTCGGCAAAAAATGTATTTGTCTGTGACTGTATCATTCGGTGGCAACTGCAGCATATACATATATAGAGTAGAACCCCTCTGGGTATGACAGTCATACTCATAGGCCTATACCGATGTTCTCTAATGATTCAGGAGATAAAATTCTGGTGTATTACTCAAAAAGTTTCTGTGTCTCGGTCCCCTTAATAGGTGTGTCCGCTTAATAGGGGTTGACCATAGTGTTAAAAGATATATTGCTCCTCGTTCCACGGAAATGTGTCCCCTTAATAGGTGTGTCCCAAAGGAGGGGTTCTATTGTATAATTATATGCTGTAGTTGCCACCGAATGATACCGTCACAGCCAAAATCCTTATTTGCCAAACGAACAGCTGACAGCGAAGGAACTGTGGGCGTACCATATACAAAATGTTATTTCAAGAGAACGAAATGTTATTTCGGGGGAATGAAATGTTATTTCGGGGGAATGAAATGTTATTTCGAGGAAACAAAATGTTATATCGAAGGAAGAAAGTATTATTTCAAGGGAACCAAATAATATTTGGAAGGAACCAAGTAATATTTCAAGGGAACCAGATAATATTTCGAGGAAAATAAATAATATTTCGAGGGAACAAAATAATATTACGAGAGAAGGAAATAATATTTTGAAGGAAAGAAATCATTTTGTTCCCTCGAAATCATTTCGAGGGAATGAAATACTGTATAATATTTGGAAATAAATCGTTTTGTTCCCTCAAAATGATCTTGAGGCAATATTTGGTTCCCTCGAGATCATTTCAAGGTAACCAAATTAATCTGTTCCCTCGAATATACAAAAACAAAAACCACAATTTTTAGGCCTAAAATTTTGCATTTACAGCACAATATCACAATTACAAACCCTAATTTTTTTTCAATCTCAGAACAGGTTTTCAATGAATATTATATTAGCAAATATGTCCATAAATTTGTTGTTGCTGCGAAGCAGCCAATTCATATTCTTGACAGCAATTTGACCTCTGAAAGATCATTGTTTGTCAAAAAACCTGCGCCTAAGACAACTGAAAAGCGGAGTTTCCTTCTTTCGTTCTGCTTGGTAAAATCAATTACTTTAGGCGACGTTTGTAGACTAACCTACTCGTACCAACGCCCGCATGTCGCAGCGCTGGAGTACTATTCAGCGTTTTTACTATATTTCTAGGTTTCCTATTTCTACGTTTAATCGGCTCATGTCTCAGCCACAATATTTTGAGGCCAATATTGAACCCAGTTAAA
>NW_022710618.1:377632-381406 GCF_011630105.1 Anneissia japonica | reverse complement strand
TTTATGCGCAGATCGATTCGCCAGCAGCGAGTCATCGCCAGCAGCAGCGAGTCGCCAGCAGCGAGATGTCACTGCAGCAAAACACTATTGTACACGGTACCAACGCTGTTCTAATATAGACAATGGGTCGTCTCTCATATTATTTGTTATATTTTTATTATTCATTATTTTCACTTGACTCGCATAAATAATTTTGTTCGAAGAACATTTTATGCAGTTTTATTTCGCAGCACTTCACTTGCAATTTGCAATTTCTAGTATTAGTATCTATTTACATACAAGGAGACTACTCAAAACGATTCATGGTGTCCTCTTTAGGTAACAACAACAAAAGCTTGTAAATTAATTGTCCCCGTCTGAAAAAAAACCACAATTTGAGTGGGGAGAAAAAAAAATATATTTATTTTTTACACTCGACTCGAAAATTGATTAAATAAGCCTCTGAAACCCTTGGTAAATTGTTATACTTTTGGATCACTTGACTTCATCTACTTGCTGTCGTCAGGGGTTTCCTTTTCTACAACACTTTTTGAGTCTTTAATACAATTATGTAAAAGTGTCAAAAAATATGTGGAAACATTGTGGATTGCTTCAACATATTGCTTTTGACTTCATATTCTAAATACAGTATTTCCATTTTTTTCCCCCAAATTTAGTACCAATACTAATAAGAATTTATATATTTTAATATTGTGGTTTTTGGCTGAACAATGTTTTAAAAAATAACAGAATATATAATGTAGTTACACTAGTTACACTAGTAACAAAAATACACCATATTTGGATACCTCAATGCTGGGGGTGGCTTAAAAACAGGGTAAAGTAATCATAATGATTCTTAGCCAACAATCCATCGTCCCAAGTGGACCCCCCTCCCGCATTATGCCACTAAATTTTAAAAATTTGACTGCATATCAATGTTGTTATGTGCTGCACACTTATACCAATTAAAAGTTTTCTCAATGTGCTTAAGAAAAGTTTACAAGAAAATAAAGAAAACTAACCCATGAATTATCCTAAAACTAACCAGTAGCAATTTACAAGAGAACCATCATTGTACAGTGCCACTCCCTATAGTAGCCACTGTAGAGTAGGTCCAAGTACTTCCTGGTTAATGCTGACGTACATACTTGGATTGGATACGGTACTATTTTACAAATGTTGCTAATTATTAAGTGTAATATTTTATATATGTAATTAAGATTTATTGTGATTATTTATCAAATTAAATTGTTTAGATATTAAATTACCTTAATTTTTTCTGCAGACAGGCAGGTTCTACTAAGATGTGTGTTGTATTAGGCCTATGTCTTTTAATAACAGAATATTTCACCTTTAGCATAGTGATCAATCAGGCGTAACATGATGACATGGCATTTTCAAATATCAATACATTTGTTGGCCTTTACTTAGGCCTTAAATAGGCTGTCAGCTGGAGCATGTGTCTACAGCCTTATACAGGATTTTTTGTTTTTTAAATTTCATATGTTCTTAAATTTTAGTCTCAGATCAATGTACAGTAAATATGGCTCAATAGCAGTACAGTAGATAACTTTAGAAAAGAAATAATACTGTATTTGCACTAGTTTAATGCCTTTTGTTTTGATTGTAATTCTGTTATGCAACGTTTATCAACCACCGCGTGCTGAATGGTACAACAGTGTTACAATTTTAATGCAGCGTACGCAGTTTTACAAAAAAAAACAAAAAAAAACAACATTAGATTTATATAATTAATATGACTGGTTCTTCTGACTGTGTACATTTCTAAAATGTCCAGTGAGAAACATCGAATCTTATATTATTTAGCGATTATTTTAATTTTCATATGGTCTGGATGGTTTTTAGTCAAAATATCATTGACAGATTTAGATAGCCTCCTGAGTAGGCCGGTGACAGTATCACTACCTGTAGGCCTCCCTAGGATACGCCTCCTAGGCCTATTAGTACTCGAACCTGGGAGGGAGAGGCCAGATTGTGGACTTCAAGAACGGGAAGGCGTGAAATTCATGTTAAACCAGGTATTGCCTAAAATAATTAATATAAATGTAGTTTCCTAATTTTTAAGTCGAAACCTTCCTGTGACCTTACCCCAATTTGCAAGAACAAGAAGAATCGATGAGATTTTATGCTGAAATCTCGATGTGAAACCATGGAGATGAATAAGACTTCCGTATCAATCGCCAGCAATTTCCATCAACTTTTAGTGTCATTATTTTAATTATATGAAGGTATACTTGCAAATTGTAATTTAGACCTCTTTTTAAGACACTTTCTGATACATTTTTAGGCCAAAAAAAAAAAGTTGTTTGTTTGCCCTCAGCGCCCGCCCCTAACTCACTGGAAAAAATAGGGGCGGAAAAACAAAAAACCTAAGAAAAGTTTTTTTTTAGCTTTTTTCTTAACAAATTAAAAAAAATATGAGTGAATTTATCTTTATTTTTTGCCAGATGCTCTACAAATTAGTCTAAAGGTGTTGTCTGATGTAAGATATTGCCATTCTAGGCTTCTGTGGTTTATTTTTATTCCATCTGATGAGTATTTTAAAAAAATAAATAAATAAAAAAAAAACTTTTTCCACCCACCCCTATTTATCATTTTTTTTTTAATTAAAAAAAAAAAAGAAAAGAAAAGAAAGGCAAACAAACAATATATTTCTTTTGGCCTTATTCACTACACACTCATACTATATAAATGTTGTACAACAAACATTTTTGCTCTCTAGAGCATAGCTATAATAAATCAAAGTAAAGTACTGTAACAAATATACACAGGAATACATATATACAGTATTTTATTGTCACAACACATTATAAACAGTTACTTATAATGATATAATTTCCATCATAAACAAACAGTAATTTTTAAGAGTATTTTATTTGTGGTTCAATCATATCTCATTACTGCTTTTCACTGTTTTGTATATTTATAATCTATTTCTCAGTAACAATTATTGATATTAATGATAATGTTTTTAATTTAGTGCCCAATAATCATTTTCAGAGTTCTGTAACACACAAATGTAATGAATAATAAAAGAATAATTAAATAGTGAAGATGCTTTAAACAGTACTTATTCTCAAAACTACAATTATTTACTTTTAATTAAGATTTTTGTAGACATGTAAACAAGTAAACAACTAAACAAGTACACCCCAATGCCCTGGAGGAAGTCTACAGAGGAATCAACTATCCAAATACAGTACATACAAATTTAGAATAAAGTTTCTTATAATATAAAAGAAGTTGCTAAAATAATGACAGCTATTGTAGTTGTGTTTTCTATTTTATTTTTCTGTTTTTATTGTTGCGTGTATTTTCAAATATTTTAACATCATTCAAGGTATATTCACTCTCAGCACATTTTCTTTTATATTCATTTGTTATACTCGCTCTTTTTAAAGTGATTCATTCTTTTCCTCTTATTTTTGAGATTATCTTGGTCTTTTGTCTTATTTTAAATTATTTTGGTCTTCTTTTCACTCCTTTTATGTTACATTCTCCCATAATTGCTTACATTCTACATTCTTTACATTTTAAAAATTCCATTTATTAAAGATAAACACACTGTTATACATACAAGTGCATGGCTAACAAACAAAAATGCTCCAAATGGTGAACAGGGAGAATTTCATTGCTTTGACAAATGTTAATTTGTCAATATTCTATTATATTGTTTTATTTTCAAAAGGAAAATACACTTTGATTTGATTTTTGATTCTATATATCTGGTACTGGTATGTATGAACCTGTCTGTATAGGTTTAAAGCCAAG
>NW_022710618.1:270315-377565 GCF_011630105.1 Anneissia japonica | reverse complement strand
GTTGATAGCTACATTGGCACATGAGTTAGAAAACATTTATAATATGCAATCTGCAATTGAAAATGTATCTATTTATAATTAAAGGTAATATAAATTTAAAAAAAAAAAAAGACTGTAGGATATCATACTTTAATAAATGAATTTTGTAATAGTTATGTCACCAAAAATTTCTGTATAATCCACAATTTACCATTTGGTCAAACTTTTCCCTGGCATCCTTTCATACCATACACTTTACTCAATTCACTGCTGAATAGTGAACTGCAAACAGGATTTTATTCCATACCCTAAACATAGCAAATGTGGAACCCAGAAAACTAATAATATAAGAATCATTAACTGCCTAATATGTATTTTTCAATAAGTTAAATTATTAGCCTTAGTAAAAAAGTAAAGCTAGTAAATATTTCCTTCCTAAGATGTACTTAAACTTACTAATAAAATAATTGAATTTATTAAGTATTATACAGTTTAATATGTAGGCCTATAGTGTTAAAAAATGGCTCCATTGCTGATTAGGTGAGAATATAATTTAATTGTTAGCACACCTGCTGCCAAGAAAAAGTGTAAATTTCAGAAAAAAATAAAAGATTTTCTTTATTTTTATTATGCCCCCCCCCCCCAAGTGGAGCCTATAAAGCTTTTATGTGCGCTAAAAGTATGCATGCTAAAGCTATGATTTTTTGTTTGGTGTTATTTAATTCGATTAAATAATTTTGAATCCCTATGAACTATACCTACACCTTAAAACTAATTATGGTTGACCTTTGACTCTGGGAAGTTCAACAGGGCATTCCATTCATAATGAAATTAGAAAACTGACAATCTTTATAATGGTAATTGAATATTTTTATAGTTCCATCCCCTGTATTTGCTACTGCAACTTTTAGTGGATGATATGAAATGATAGATAATCCATGTGGGTTTGTGATTCTACCTTCTTCATCAATTCTTTGTAAGAAATATCCATCACTACTGAATAGCTGTAGTTTGTGATTACTTGATATAATGATGTTGTCATCCTCATCAACTACTACTCCACATGGATTCATCAATTTACCATTCTCATCACCTGCTTCAACAAGTACTTTTTTGAAATGTCCTTCATTATCAAACAATTGTAATCTTCTGTTGTCATATTCCAATACAAGAAGATTTCCTTCACTTGTAAGAGTAACATCGATGACTCCACCCATTTGACCCCTTTGGTTACCTTGTGACCCTGTCTTCCTTATCATTTGGCCACTATCAATATCAAACATGAACACACAGCAAATATTCCAATCTCCTACATACACTATATTTGCTTTTTCATCAACATGGATACCAGTAGGAAACTTCAATACTCCCTGACCAATTGATTTGACCAGCTCACCATTCATATTGCACACTTTAATGCATTTATTTTTTAAATCACTGAATGTTATGTTACCATTTTTCATTTTGTATATTCTGTTAGCTCCCACACCTTGTGGTATAGTAACCTTGCCAATATATTCTCCTGATTGCTTGTACTTGAGTATTTCATTTGTACCACATGAAACCAGCAAGCAACCATCTTCACACTTGTAAACATCTCTGACATTTTTTTTGTTTGTTTTAATGGTATTTACTAATCCTAATTTAGGCTCTACTTTGATCGTCATTGGTGAATTCTCGATTGATTCACCATATGCTCTCACATCTAGTTCATAAATCCCTAGATCTCTGCAATTTAATGTCGCATATATAGTGTACCAGTCTCTATAGAACTCTCCAATTATGGTTTCTCCTGTAGGTATTTTCCATGTTGCCTTCAGTTTATTACCAATATCTTCTGCACCTATTATGTGCACAAAGATTGTTTCTTCAATTCCATAAACTATTACCTCCCTTTCCTTTAATTTTAAACAGTCTGCTGCCCTCATCTCAGATATATACCCAATGTCACATGCTTGCAATGATTCAATCTGATTTTTATTGGTATAGAAATTAAGTTGTTCATAATCTTTTGTCTCTGTTTCTGGCAGATCATCGATTCTGTCCTCCAGTGCTGTAATTATTATTTCACTTGATTGCATTGCTGTAGCTTCATCACTCTTTAATAATTGGTTAAGAAAATTGAGTTTTGTATTTATATCAGATATTGTTTTTTTTAGTTCGTCCATTTGTACATCTAACATCTCCTTTTTCTCTTTGTAGATTGTCTGCACTTCATTTTTTAATTTGTCTCCATTCTCCTTGATTTCCTTAAGCATTTTCTGCACATGATTGTCAATATCGCTCAAACTTTTATCTTTACTTTGATTTAATTTTGTAGTTGCTTGAATAACTGCTCTGAGGCCACCTTGCAATTTTTTTTTGCAGTCATTGGCAACTTTTTCCAATGCTGCTGAAGTTTCTTTAAATGTTTGAAATGCTTCTGAAATGCTGATTGGTTTATGATTTCCTTCCACTCCTTGTGGTCTGTAATTGTACAATGCATGCATATTGGAACATTGCATACGCAGCAAAAAAATTTTAAAGGCTCATTGTGAAGAGAGCAAATTGGAGGATGTAACAATGCAATTTGTAAAGGCGTCTTTGATCGAACGTCCTCCACTGAATATAGCTTGTGATTTGCAGACATTGGCAATATTTTGTGATGGTCAGTACAAGTAGAGCACAAGTAATGTCTGCATATCTGGCAGTAGTATTTTGCCTGTTCTTTTGAACAAAAACATTTCATCTGATCTCTTTCTGAAAATTGTTCAATAGTTTCTAATAAGTTATTTATAAATGTATTTGGTGGAAGTTTCTGGAGCCCGCCCTCTGGAATGGAATATGATTTTGAGCAAGTTGGGCAAGTCGACATACCATTTGCCTTAACCCAATCTTCCAGACATGCCAAACAGAAACTATGGAGGCAGTTTAGTGATTTCGGATTTTTAAGTCTCTTAAAGCATATGGCACACTCTAGGACCTTCTCCTCAACATTTTCCAGAAATTGATCCAATTTACTGGTACCGGTAGCCATCTTGAAGTAATCCTGCAAATATGATTTAGTAATTATAATTATTAATTATTACAAGGACATGGATAAATATAAGGGTGATAAGGTTGAACAAGTGTGTAGCACCAGAATATCTGACCTATAGCATTTGTGTTGTTATAGTGTTAACACATTATTTGACCAAGTGTCTGGATCACAAGTTGTACCAATCATATGTATTTACAGTACTATAAATATTAGAATAATGCAAAGATCAATATTAGGTCTATTTCTGTTTATGTATTTTCTGGGGAGGGGGGGCTAAGCTGTCCGACAAGGGGATTTAAGCTTGTAGGCCTGAGCTGGGAAAAGGGTTTGAAAGGGTGTTCTATTTCCAAGTGAGATTTATTTAAGAATAGCAACCTCTGGATGGCTGGAAATGGCACTTTCAGACTGTGACAGACATATGTTGGCTTGGTGTTGGCATATTTTTATATTTGTTTATGGTGTGATTGCCCAACAAGCTCTGCCACTGGATGACACCACTATTATATGTAAATCTTCAATTTATAATAAACTAAAATAATAAATTAAATAATGAGGATTTACATCTTCTTTCACAGTGTATACTATACAGGGTTCATCTACAGTACTATATAGTCCTTTATGCATTATTATCTTAATTACTAATACTGTACTTACTGCGTTAAGGTTGACTCCTACGTTAGAAGTGGAAATAATTGCGTATGATCAACCTGGATAAGACTGCCAAAAGGAAGAGTGTGCTCCAGGGTTGTGTTTAAATGTAGTCATACCCATACCAGGCTGATTTTGGTTGGTTAAATTTGTCATGTGATGGTTTGTAATGATTATGATTAGTTCTTTCTATGTACAAATAGTCAGGTCAGTGTAATGATAACTAATGCTTTGTGTTTGGGTTTTGTACAAACATGCTTGAATTGTAGTGCAAACACTATAGACAAGTTTAGTCACAACAAGAAGCTCTACATATTGACAAGTTAAAGATACCTTATTAAAAGTCTGATTAAATGTCACTTAAAACATTTGAATTAAAGTACAGTACATACCAATTCTGTATAACGTGTACCAAATGTATTAACCCCCACCCCATGCCCACAGTTCGATTGAGACCCAAACCATACATTTTTTACCCCTAAAAATATGTGAAATTGCAAAAAGTAGTATAATTGAGAAGTTAATAATCCTATGAATGTTTTTATTGTATTTATTTATTTCTTGTTAAACCTTGGTTAACAACTCAGTGACAGACCAACTGTTATCCTTATGTACTCAGGATACATACACAAAACATATAATACGATATCTGTGTACTTTAATAATAATATTCATAAGAGCAACATTAATAATATTAATAACAGTAATAATAATAATAATAATAACAACATTAATAGGATTAAATAAGCCAACAATTAAGATGCTAAGTAAATTGTTTACTGTCATAATACTATAATTTATGAGAACAACATTAGTTGTTATAATAATAATATTTTCTGTATTGAAGTTTGAGTTTGACCAAATCGTCAAGGAAGATTCTGTGTGCAGTACAAGCAAAGTGGCCCTTGAAAGTCATCATTGTCTAAAACACCCATTTATTTAAGGCCCGGCACAGATCATTTGTAAAAATTATATAAACACTGAACATAAAGCAATATAAAAACAGTGCATGAAGCTATTTCTCGAAATGGATGCAGCCTTCAGTGTTGAATAAAAAAATTCACTGTCCTTCGACCTATTTTTATACCCACCCCTGATTTACTACAGCATTATTTTTAGTATTAGTTGTTAGTCATATTCCTTACAATTCTATACAATAGAGGAAGGTTCGATATAATAAGATAGTATACCCTTAAATATTTCTGCTATGTTATTGTACAGTACTTTAATGTGTCGCTACTAAAATATAGTTTTTCTTCCAGGTTTTTTATCTTTGCATTAATGTGACTTGGCATAGGTGGTTTATTTCTTTGAACGCATTGCAAATTGAGGAAATTAGTCATATGTGCATCGGGAAGTGCTGTAAAGTTCAATGTTTAAATATGGACATCTTCCACTGGGTCTCCAGATTTTGGGAGGGTCCAAAAGCTGATGATACTCTCCTCTCTTCTATTTAAGTTCTAAAATCTTTATTTGAATCTCCAGAATTTTCTTCAAATTTTTTTTTTAGTACATTTTTTTACAATTTTTCCCTCATAATACAAATATTATTTAGAACTATAAATGAATTCAATAGAAAAGAAAGCAGAGATATCAAAGTTTTAAAAATTAAGGAATTTCAAGTACCCTACAGAGATTTTATATATTTAAGGACATAAATATTTTAAGGAAGAAAAAAAAGGATCTGTAGGCAATAAAGATGACCAGGAATTCAGTTTTCTTAAGTAGACACTATTTTGTTCTGTGAGCTAACCCATCAGGAAACAAATAAGAATCCAAAAATTATTTTTAGGTTTTACTTTGCTTATGTCATTTTAGCATAGGTTTTTGTGTGAAGTCAAGCATGACTTGAGGAAATTAGATAATTGGAATTATTCACTACACTCATACTCATACTGTAAAACATTTTTGCTCTCTGGAGCGTAGCTGTAATAAATCAAAGTGAAGTAGTGCAACAAATATACAGTATTTTATTATCACAACACATTATAAACAGTTACTTATAAAGATATAATTGCCATCATAAGCAAACAGTGATTTTTAAGAGTATTTTATTTGTGGTTCAATCATATCTAATCACTGCTTTTCACTGCTTTGTACTTTTATAACCTTTTCTTTTTTTTTATATTTATAATCTATTTCTCAGTAACAATTATTGATATTAATGATAATGTTTTTAATTTAGTGCCCAATAATCATTTTCAGAGTTCTGTGACACACAAATGTTATGAATAATAAAAGACAAATTAAATAGTGAAGATGCTTTAAACAGTACTTATTCTCAAAACTACAATTATTTACTTTTAATTACGATTTTTTTTTAAATAGGCATCGATTCATGTAAAAAGTAATACGAAAACATTCTGACCCCCTCCTAAATTTTAACCCAGGTCCGCCCCTGAATTGTCTGTCGCCAGCACGGTGGTGGGGGTACCGGTATAAAAACTGAATCAGAATTTAAAATACAAATGATGACCAACTACCTTTGTAGTGAATTAATGAGTGCTGTCATGGAGTTGAGGTGAGGGATGATGGAGGAACAAAATTAAATGGGGTTTTCAGGGATAAAAGTAAGGGGCGCTCTGAGAAAATAGGGTGATGTCAGCATGGACAGGTCCATGGTATGAGTGCTTAATTGAGTGAAATTATTTTGTGCTGAACCTGAAACAGATCAACAAACACCTTATATTTTCATTGCGGATTTTTTGGGCTCAGTACGGACTCCAAAAGTATGCATTTTCTTTTAGTTTTATAGCGTATGCAGATTTTATTAAGTCCGCAATGACGATATAACATGTTAACAATTAAATATTTTTGTTTATTTTTTATTATGCATGGGACAAATGATGTTCTTTTGGTCCATATCAAGAATTTAAATTTTATTAATCTGTCTTCTTTGCTAAAGAAGTTAAGAGAAAACTTCTATTTGGGTGAATAAGCCTAAATATCTTACATGTAAATACCTGCTCAATATATGGTAAAAAAAGTATTACTATACTGTAAAGTACACAATTTGGATATATATAGTAAATAAGTATTTTCGCAAACTCTGCTTTAGGTTAATTTTCGTTGTCAACAAAGTCTATTTACAAACCAGTCAAATGAATTACTCAACGAAATGAACCAGTCGAATACGCCCATTGGTTCTTGCGGGTTGTTTACTTTTTGTGCTGGAAAACTTTGCATGTGTTTGAAAACTAATTCCTCCATGGTTTGAATGTGGTTGGGTGCTGGTGAGTGGTTTTGTACCTAGGCTGTCATTGTATGATCTAGAATGTTGTATGATCTAGAATGTTATAAATGGAAAATAAATGAAACAAAACAACTAAGTAATTTTAGGAGTATTTTATTAGCATGATAGTCATATTCCTTTATTTTTTTTCCAGAACGAACCAGATTACGCTCCATCTATCACGAACGCTGATATCTTACAAGGTATGATACATTATTGTTTGTCTTATTGTATATCACTTAAACACTTCGACATTAATTAATTAATTGTGTAGCAAGTGCAGTAGAACCCCTCATTTACGAATCCCTCATTTACGAACCCTGAATTTACGAATTCCCGATTTTACGAACGTATAATCATGTCACTGTTGTCATAAATAAAGTTCTTATTTTATGTACAAAACACACACGCGTGTCAAGAATTAAATGACGGGTTCTAGTGTACGTATAATTGTTAAACAAAAGGCTCACAATAAACATCCACAATACAAATTGCACTCATGCTGCATAGCAGAATATTACTGGATCTAATCAACTAGCGCCCTCATTGAGGACTTCAAAGTGCTGGTAAACAAAGCTGTAGTATTTTTTTTCTTAGTCAAACTCTCTTGGCAACAAATACTTCATAAAAACATCATATAAAAACATTGCCAATGAAGAGAAAGGCTAACACACCTGAAATACACCTCTGAAACAGCCAATCCCCTTATTGTTTCTTCTGCTATATTTTTTCATGTTAATTTATGACATTCCAAGGGCTAATTCCAAGCATTCATTTTCCATTTCCTCGTTACTAGAATGTTGAGTACCAAGTGGATATGTGCACAAGATAAATTTTTATTTTTGTAATTAGTTTTAATTTCTTCAATATACAATGTAACCTTTGGAAATATTGGTGAGTTGTTTGTTCAGGAACTGTTTGTCTTTAAACGTGTAGGGCCTAATTTTGTGGTTGGTATATACATATACATACATATACAGTGCAAAAAGGCTCCGGCTTCGGGGCTTCGACCCCGCCCCCACAAGGACTTCACCCCTTGACCCCACCTTAGGCGGGCCCCTGGACCCCACGCCCTGAACCCCCCCTTGGCTGAAGCTGCCTACGGGCCAGGGTATGGTGCTGTACGATATTACGATCTGAGTAATTACAATACACGTTCAACTTAATAACTTAATGCAGTACGCAATATATGAATTCCTATAGTTTATAATTAGTTGTAAATTGTTCATCAACTTACGTGAAACAATAAGATAACGTTAATAAACAAAGATAAATAAGATAATAAACAAAGATTTGTAATCTTCCAATTTTTTTTTCCTCGCCATGGTATTTTACATAGAAGATAAAATTCAACAAGAAGAAAGTAAAAAATTGTTAAAATGACAGCATTAAGAGTAAAATTTTAAAGTTCATAATCACAACAATTCAAATACAAATAAAAAGCAAATGCTTTCACCTTACAAATTTGAATTAAAATTCAACAAATATAATGAAATAAGAAGAAAGGTAAAAATTGTAAGGAGTAATAATGTTAAAATGACATCAATAAGAGAAATATTTAAAAAGTGCATGCTTACAATAATATAAATACATATAAAATAAGCCAATGCTTTCACCTTTAAAACTTTCACATATAAAATGACATTACAATTTGTTTCGGGGATTCTGGACTGTGTTTAGGCCTTTGCATAAACCAAGGGATTGAATTTCTCACTTGTAATGAATCCATTTTATTACCTATTCGACCATACCACTTAACTAGAGGTGATACTCTCCAAATCACATTCATTAACAAGTAGAAAGAATATATGATTTCATAGTAGAATAAACTATACAAAGCATAAACCACAGTATAATATAATCAAGCAATGAATAGGAATTACCTTGAATAGCATAAATTCATTAGAACTTTCATTAGCACTTTTTTCTATAGGACCTCTACAGTATAATGGTCTCCCTAAGACCACACTTAGTGTGGTCTCCCTAAGACCACACTAAGGTCAGCAAGCCTGGAATCTAACCATTGAAAATAATTAGTTCAATGTTTTAAAACTATTAATTACTGAAATTTATGGTAATTAATATTTTCATTGTAATAAAGAAATTATTATTTATACCTCTAAAACAAAAATCATGTCATTCGGACAAATATTGGCTGAGAAATCACAGTTTTTCATCAACATATTGCTAGAATTAGAATACCTTCCTCTATATAATAAGTGGGCATTCCAACGAAAAAGTAAGCCTATGTGAAATTAATTTCTAGATGACAAGAAAGTTTGATGTATTCTCTTTTTGATAGTGAAACGGCCATGAAGGTCAGGCGTTTGTGAATGAAGGCTGTTTTTTTAAAAGCCGACCATATTAGTTTGCTTCAGGTCACCAGACAACCTTAATACACAGAAGGTATTCAGATACGATCACAGTAATAAAGATTCCAATAAAGCAATGCTGATTTAGAAATTATAAAAAAAATAACATTATTAAATAAATTGTGGACACGCTACCGAAACGGCCAAAAAATCAGCGGAACATTAACAGTGAAAGCATTAAAAAAAAACATGTCTAAAAGGGTCAGTTTTCATGCGGTTTCAAGCCGTTTAGCCTGGCTAGATCCCAGTGGCAAAATTTTAAAAAAAAAGGATATTTCATATAATATTTATATGACCGAATATATTGAACCTTGAATCTTTTATAAATACTTGTGGTTCAGGGTGTAAGCTCCCATAAACTATGTCAAATTAGGGGTTTCAAAATGCTTATTAATATTAAGTAATCAGTGTAAACATTTTTTTTTTTTTTGCCCCAACGAATTGTGGTTTTTCTCCCAGAAGTGGGGTGGGGGGGCACTAGCCCTTTATGACAGGGAATACCTATATTTTGAATTAAATGATTTGAAATAAAAGCAACAAAAAAAAAAACACAGCAGAATATCAAATACTTTAATAATTGAAAATTTTTACAGTCTTGTCACCATTATTTGCTACTGCAACTCTCCTTGGATGAATGATGGATAGTCCACGAGGATATTTTATGCTATCTTCTGGTTTATCAATTCTCTTTATAAAGTTTCCATCACTACTGAATAACTGTAGTTTGTGACAGCTTGATATAATAATGTTGTCATCCTCATCAACTACTACACCAGATGGATATTTCACCATGCCATTCTTATCACCTTCTCCCACAAGAACTTTCATGAACTCTCTCTCAATATTAAATGTTTGTAATCCTTTGCAAGTCTCCAATACAAGAAGTTGTCCTTGCTTGGAAATTGAAATATCAATTGCATCTTTGACTCCATTCATTTGACATTCATTGTACGATAATCCCCCTATCTTTCTGATAATTTTGCCAGTATCAATGTCAAGCATGAAAACACTTACAAAATTAAAAGTATAAGTATCAACTCTGCTCTGTGTTACATATAACATATTTGATGCCTCATCAACATATATACCAGCCTGGTGCTTTAACTTATCCAGACGAATTGATTTAATCACTGTTCCATTCATATTGCATATTTTGATGTCGTTATTACCAGAGTCAGTGAATGCTATCTTACTATTCTCCATTTTGAACATTCTGTAAACTTTTACACCTTGTGGTAGTACGACCGCAAGAGTGGGTTTTCCTGATAGCTTGTACTTTCGAATTACATTTGTCAAATTTGACACCAGCAAGCAATTATCTTCACATACAACTACATCACCAATTTCTCCATTGTTATGTATTTGAATACTATTTACTAGTCCTACCTTCTCTACTTTGATTTCCATTGGTGACTGCTTGATAGGTTTACCATCAGCACTCACATCTAGTTTACAAACACCTGGACTTGTGCATGTTCCTGTCGCAAAAAAATCTCCATTGTCATCTTCTTCAACTTGAGTGATGTTTGTTTCTCCTGTAGGCTGTGTCCATGTTGCCTTCAGTTGGTTTGCATGTATTTCACATTCATCTGTTTTCATTACTTTGACAACAAATTTCTTACCTTGAATCACAGATTCCTCTCCTTTTAATGTTAAAGAGTTTGCTGCCCTCATTTCTGTTACATTCCCAATATCACATTGTTGCAATGAAACCATTTGCTGTTTGTTTATAAAGAATGTAATTTCTCCATAATCATCTGGCTCTGCTTTTGGAAATTCATTGATTCTGTCCTTCAGTGCTGTAATTACTCTTCCACTTGATTCCATTGCTGTTACTTCATCACTCTCCAATAACTGACTGAGGAAACTTATTTTTGTATTCATATCAGATATTGTTGTTTTCAGTTCATCTATTTGTACATCAGTTACCTTCTTTTTTCTTTTGTAGAGTGTCTCCACTTTATTTTTAATTTTGTTTCCATTCTCTTTGACTTTCTTGACTATTTCTTGCACATGATTATCAATATCGCTTAAACTTTTATCTTTACTTTGTTCTAATTTTTTAGCATTTTGAATAATTGCTTTAAGGCTGTCTTGTAATTTGCTTTCGCAGTCATTGGCTGTTTTCTCCAGTTCTTCTGCAGTTTCTTTAAATGTTTGAAAAGCTTTAGAAATGCTGATTGGTTTGTGATTCCCTTGCTGTGAATTGTGGTCAGAAATAGTGCAGTGCATACATATAGGAATATTACATTTGCAGCAGAACCAATTTAAAGGTTCGTTGTGAAGATTACACAGTCGATGATGTAACGATGCAATCTTAAATGGCGTCATTGACCGCATATCCTCCACTGAATGTAGCTTGTGATTTGCTGACATTGGCAATATTTTGTGATAGTCACTACAACTAGAGCACAAGTAATGTCTGCATTCCTGGCAGTAGTATTTTGCTTTTTCTTTTGAACAAAAACAGTTCATCTGATCTGGTTCTGAAAATTGTTCAATAGTTTCTAATAAGTTATTTATAAAGGTATTAGGCGCAAGCTTCTGAAGCCCACCCTCTGGAATAGGATAAGATTTCGAGCAAGTTGGGCAAGTCAGCATACCCTTCGTCTTAACCCATTCTTCTAGGCATGCCAAACAAAAACTATGGAAGTTGAGTGATTTAGGATTTTGAAGTCTCTTAAAACAGATGGTACATTCTAGGACCTTCTCATCAACATTTGCCAGAAACTGATCCAGTTTACTAGTAGCCATCTTGAAGTAATCCTGCAAATTATGATTTGATAATTGTAATTATTAATTATGTACAATAACATGAATAATATACAGGTAAGGAGGGTGGTAGGGTTAGAGAACCACAACAGTATTTGTGCCTTAGATCTGTCACTGTTTTTATTAATATTGAATACTACTATGCCTTTTAAATGTGTTACATATATGGACACCACTTCTACTAATCCTTCAGACCTGTTTGCTGTAAATTCTGAACTAGACTCATATTAAAATGATATGGAGTACGTATATAATATTTTGCTAAAAAATTGCAATGATAAATTAAATCTTCTTTCACAGTGGAAATCAGTATGCTATACAGGGTTATAATCAACTGTAGTCCATTATTGTTTCAATCCACCAATAAATCTACTTACTGTTGTAAGGTTGACCCTTGCGTTGAAATAATTGTGTATGATCAGACTGGATGAGAAACAATTCACTGCTCCAGGGTGGTTTTATCTTTAGTTTCGCCTATGTTCTAGGATGATTTCCATTGGATGATTGGTTGATTATGTCATGTGATGGTTTGCAGTAATTATGATTGGTTCTTTCTATTTAACTTAATATTAATAATAGATTAAGAAAAGTTGGACTTTAGTCTGAGCTACTCAGTGAAAAGATACACAGTGTAAACTATATACCAAACATCAAACAAATTTATTAAAAACAAGATTTATTATAAAATAATTCAACTTTTTTTAACGTTCACACATCAATTGACCTCTAAAAATTTAAATAGTCTGACTTACATCAGGAACGAACCTTTCGTGATCATTTATAACACAGCGTATAAATGCTCAAAATTTATTTTTATGATATATAATTTTAATGTTTAACTTAAATGCAAAAATATGTTGTATGGATTGCCTTGAACTATAGAATTCAGCTCACTTGTCACTCTTGTAACATCTTGGAAACTCCTGTTACATATAGGCAAAATTTAAGATGGTGATCAGACCATCTCTTCTCTCACCCAATACCGACAAAGCACAAACAACTTCTTGTGGAAGACTGTTCTATTCATTAATAACTCTGTTTGCAGTCCTTGTACCAAACAAATTTAATTATATATTTTCATTGTCCTAACAAAATCATTACATATTGTGTTTCATTTATAGTTTCAACATGCTGTGACAGTGAAGCTAAACCATGCGTCCCTTGGATGCTGCAACAAGTTGTCGTGTCTTGTCACCAAAGATCTTCAGGAGAAGCCTATGCGTTAGTCAGCGAGTTCGTCAAGCAAGGTATAAAAAAAGTCTCGCCTTGGGTAGCATCTTTTTTTTTTTTAAAGAAAATCATTAATTTCATTTAAAAACACACAAGTTACTGATTGATTAATTAATTCTATTTTCAATAAGAAATGATTATGCACAGTAAAGGTAACATAGGACAACATTTAAAAGACCATTATATTAGTGCTACTGAAACTGTTAATTATTTCAAGGTTTTATCTAAGTGCAAATCCAATTTTGATTGCTTAATTAAAGCATGGAGGAATTTTCTCCACTGAATGTAGCTTGTGATTTGCCAACATTGGCAATCTTGTGTGATGATCACTACAAGTAGAGCACAAGTACTCTCTACATTCCTGGCAGAAGTATTGTACCTCTCCATTTGCACAAATGCATTTTATCTGATCTTTTTTTTCCAGAAACTGACTTACCTTAGCCATCATGAAATCCTGAAAATTATAAATCATACAAAAAAGAAAATTAAGTGGGAGTATTCTCACTTTCAGAAATTTGAAGTAAATAAAATACATATATGCATAATATTGTAAAGAGATACTTCAGACAGAAAGTTAATTATTATATTTGAACACTTTTTTTTGTTCTGTGTCTGCATGCTACTTGAAAAACTCTCTACATATTTGTGAAATATATTTCTAATGTTACAGTAAGTTTTGTCTCCAGCTAGTATGTTTTGTAATACCACCTCACTTCTTGCTTCCCATTGCAACAGCTAGTAGGCAATTGTTTAGTCACACACAAATTTTAAAAAATAGAAAAAAATTGACAGGATACATAGTTTGTAGTGGAGCTCATCGTGTAAAATTTTCATTAGGCCTAAAAAATATGTTTGTTGTCAGGGGGTAACAATTTTAATTAAGGGGCGGGTGGAAAAAAAGAGTAGAGGTATTTTAGAATTATGCAGTTAGAAATATTTAATTTACTTGAATTTTGTGCATCTTATAGCCTTAATTTACATATGCCTAGCTATAGGCCTACTTTAGACTGGCAGAATGTAGGACCAAAGATCCAAATATTGTTGATGTTCCAGGCTGAAATTTTTGTTTAACTATCTCAATTTTGATTATTTTTTAGCTTGTAAAAAATATCCCTCCCATTACTTGGAAAATTAGGAGTGAGGGATTGAATGCAAACAAACATTTTTTACTCTCTATTAACTATTATATTATCAGTATCATTATATTGCAACTTAATATTGATCAGTGCTTTCGATGCTATCATTGTTACATAGTTTACCTGTATGTTTATCATTAGACTATGCACATTTTCTTCCTTCTAGATTCAATGAGTTAGTCCTGGTTTTAACTTTAAGCTAACAGATTCAAAATTCAGCTTATCAAACAGATATGTTTCTGCTTTTGGTGTATGTTTGTATCTCATATATTCATTCAATGTTGATTTTGTTTTAGCCCTTTCGGCCCATTTCTCAGTACTGTATTATCCATTGAGTTTTCATGTATAAAACATTTCAGCCATAGTCTACCTTGGTCTAAATTAAAGTTATCACTTAATTTGAAGTTCTGTAATAATTCTTTTATGTGATTAATCCATTTCCATTTTAGATTATTTTCTACCTCCATTAATGCTTTACACAGAATCTTTTGCCATCTACACTCATCCATATTTTTTACTCTACTGAAGTTGCTCATCCTAAATCTATCTTGAATGTGGTAGATAGATTCCCAACCTAGATCTCCTAGAAGAGCTTCTTTTGCTACATTTCTAGGAGCCTTAAGGATGATTCTAGCCATTCGATATTGTATTGTCAAGCTTGTCGACAGAGCTGTTACTATTACATAACCATACTGAACAATTTATAGTCGGTAAGCCTATTGTCTTCCATAACAGGTCCCCCGTAATACACCCTATTAAAATCTTCTTGGTTTCATAATGGAAGTAATATAATGATTATTCTGTTTCCTTTATTAACTAACTCATCAATATGATGGGTGTCTGTGTAGGATCGAGCGATAATAGTACCAAGATATTTGTACTTGTCGATTTCAGTAATGAAATTATTACTGAATAGCTGTTATAGTTTCTGATCACTAGATATAATGATGTTGTCATTCCCATCGAATGTAGGTAAGAATCTCACCATCCTTATCACCTGCTTCAACAAGGTCTTTCATAAACCTTCCCTCATTATCAAATAATTGTAATCTGTTGTTCCAACTCTCTAGTACCAGAAGGTGTCCTTGATTTGTAACAGTGAAATCACAAACACCATATATTTGTCCTTCTTGTTTGACATTTGATCCTATCTTCTTCACCTTCTGGCCACTATCAATGGGCCTGTTTCTACTGGAAAGAAATAATCAATTAACTAGAAATTGCAAATTACAAGTGTAGTGCTGCGAAGTACAACTGCATATAAATGTTCTTCGAACAAAATTATTTATGCGAGTCAAGTGAAAATAATGAATAATAAAATTATAACAAATAATATGAGACACGACCCATTGTCTATATTAGATCACTTCTTATTGGGTAACAAAGTCATAATTTTTCATTTTTGTCAAAAAGTATCTATAGTGGTGAATTATGGTTTAGGTTTTTTTAAATAAAGTTTCAAAAATTTCTATGTATGTGGAAAATGTAGTTGATTACCAAAGTCGATTAAAAACACGCAATGGGAAATAACTGATTTTGGCTGTACACCTTTTAGCTGCAACACAAAAAATGTGATTATCAGGTAAAATGTGACCTCCAGGTAAATCACTGCAAAGACTAGATCGTACTGTATTAGGCGCGAACTTTCAAAAAAAATTTGTCCTCTTGTTCATGTCCTAGGCCTACAAGCTAAAAACATCAACAAACATGAGGAGTAAAGAATTCGTTTTGTAATTATTTTTCTCAAATTCTAAGAAAACCCATAGGAAAAGTTACTGACAACAGTGCCTGAATTTAGCCCACTGTGTGCAATATTCTAGGCTGTGTTCCTGTGCTTAAACAGTGTACTGTATAGGTGGCTGGCAACTCAGATGCGACAAAGTTTTCAAAATGTGATTTTCTGTGACGTCATGACTGATCAACATTTCCTGAGAGACCATAATTTTCCAGGCACTTAATTATAGATGACATACAAATTGATGAAATCTGTAAAAATCAGGTATAGAACAATACTGTGACTCTTACATCATTTCTGTACATTATCAACAGTCAGGTAAAGCTCTACAGGTGGTCTTTTGATCAGCTATGAACTCCATGCATGCAATTCAGGAATTTGATGAAAGATTCATGAGATCCTCCTTTATTCTATTTATGTATTGTTTTTATGATCATTCCTATGTACTAAGTGACTGATTGGGCCACCCTGGTTAAAGATTGTGAATAAATAAATAAATAAATAAATGTATCTGTATCAAAGGTACTTGAAAGAAATAAATAAGCATCACATGTGAGTTAGGTGGGATAAGGGATAATTAATATATTGATTCCTATAATAATTTAATGTAATTAATGTAGCTTATACAGTATCTATTTGCTTAAGATTTCCAACTGTCAATGAAAACACTTACATTTATATTCCTTATATTTACATTAGCTTCTTGTGTAATAGTCGTGTCCCTCTTCATTATTATAGCATTCTGTCAGAGATTGTCATATTGATTATTTCTCCTAATGTCTCCCTTCCAAAATACCATCCCTCTCTGATATTAGTTTGTTTCACTGATATAACTTCAAGCTATTGGTCATTATATTAGTACCTAATGTTTCAATGTTACTCTCATGGTATACTTTTTCTTAATTTTTTCAAATAATTTGCTTGTACAATTTCATTATACTATAATAGGATGTCTTATATGCAAAAGATGTGTAGTTAACCAACCAGTAAGCCACATTAAGGCCTCAATTGTAGGTTAGTTACAAAGTTTCAAACTTGCATTGCAGTTACGGTAATTAGCCTTCTGTTACGTAGATAACCCTCCTTAAGACAGACAAACCCCCACCTTTCTATTTTTATATACTGTATATAATTGTATTTTTATTCTATTGTCTCCTTTGAAAATTTAGTTTTCCATTTGGTTTGCCTAATATTTTTGACACTGTTATTTCATGTCATGCTCACTGTTGTTAGCAAATGTTAGATTGCATATTGCAAAAACTTCACAGTCTAACAGAAACTATAATTTTAGACCTTAAACAAATCAAAGAACTACAACAAATGTACAAGAAGTATATATTTTAATTGTCACCACAATCATAAGCTATTATAATGATGTATTCAATCATAAACAAAGAGAAGAGTATTTTATAAGTAGTAAATCATCTTTTTTTTAGAATGAACAGGCTTATGCTCCATCTGCCAAGAATGCTGATGTCACAAGGTACGATACCTCAATGTTTTATCGTATAGTTTTTGTTTTTTTTCCCCATTAGACACCCATTTTGAATTCATTCATTCATTCATGCATTCATTCTTTTCTGGTTTATTCATTAAAAACATATTGACATAGAAGTATAAAAAAAAATATTTAAAATAATAATGATTGGATATATATAGCGCTTTTACACCAATCTCAAGCACTCGAAGCTAGGACTATAAGAACTCAATCAATGACTTTCTTCTCCCCAAGGGTCCCTTCGTGTTTGTACTACCTGTTACCGTCCACCACAGGGGCTGTCTGTACCAGTGCACTTGGGTATCCCCTACTAGATTCTTTATAGTGCATGCAAGCACCATTTAGAAAACAACTATTCAACATAAAATGCCATAACCTATATTAATATACAAAACTCACACAATTGAGTAAACCACAAGAAAAAAAGAATCACATAATTTACATATTTAATTTATGAGATAATATAAAAATACTGACTTGTGATGTCTTGTTTTTCTTAATTTATATTTGTGTTTTTAAGGGGCAGATCTAGTAGGGGCACAGGGGGCATGTTCTCCCGTTTTGCCCCTAATTTTTTTAAAATTTCAATGCATATTAATGTTATGTGCTATTCTAAAACTGTTGTACCCCTCAGTTTGAAAAATTCTGGATCAGCTCCTGTTTCTAATATGATAAATCCTTGTTAGCTAATTTAACTTTTCATAGTTTTGTTTTGAGTTTAATTTTTTTTTCAATATAGAACTAAACAAAATAAATTACAAACAATGTACAGTATTTAAAGTAAGGAACAATTTGAATGTAAATTGTCTTTTAAGGCAAGAATACTTAATAAAATTTAAAATTAAATATAGGTTAAAATAATGTTTTGCTTGATGTCAGTTTTAATATCATTGGGTAGGTAGTTCCATAATTTGATTGGTCTTTAACAAGCTCTTTTACCTTATGAAATATTCCAATTTAGGTAAAATTATAGCATTATTACTTATGGCTATTCATTAAAAATGGATTTGATAAATATGATGGGAATTTTAACAAGAAGTTTGCTTCAACCAAAAAAAATTAATTTATCATTTACAGTCTACTTTATTAAAGTAAATGGTATTACTGTATTGCTAAAATATGTAATTGTTCAATCAGTCAATACCATTGGTATTGATTGATTTTTACCACATGTAGTTAATTTAATAGGAACATCAAAAACACTATACTATACTACCCTAATAATACGCTAAAAAAATAAAACAAAACAATTAGCAAACATGGAGAAATTTTCTAATCATGACTTAAAAAAGTTACCATATGTATATTACTGTATAGTAATGAATATCAAGAAAAACAGCTACAATAAATAATCATAAATAATAGGTTAAATTAACCCTTTTATTGTAATTGTTATATTTATGATAAAATATTTATGACAAAAGCCCAACAACAAAAACATTCATTTCAAATAACATCTTAGGAGTTTTTTTAATTCCATTTTATCATTGAATATCCTTATCATTACATCTGCTCCAACCAAGGGATTACTATAATAATCATTACTGTTAATCTAATATCATATAAAAGTCAATGCCATTGACTTGCCATTGACTACAAAACATTCAAAAGTTCAATTTATTTTCCATACAACATAAACAAAATTGATACATATGAATGTAAATATAAATATGAATATAATTATATATATATATACAGGTGAAGCTACAGAACTTTAATATATAACCACCTTTACAGAGTTGAAAAAATAAAACCATGAAGACCAAAAGGTGAACAAATTACAAGATACTACTTCAGTAAGTTTTTTAATAGTGCTTTTTATGCCAAATGGAACTTGAATTTCCATTTTTATTTGGACAATAAAGTTTATCTTATCTTATCTTATCTTACTACTAATACATAAATATACATACATACACACACAGAGAACACAACGTAAGCTAAATGTAGTATGCCATCATGTAGATAATATTCATGATAAATGTTCAGAACAATGGAAATAATTAATATTAACCTTTAAAAATTCCACTCATGATGAAGAAAAATGATGGTGGAACAAGAAGCATCCTTAGCTATAATAATTGAGATAATTTTAATTAACTCTACTTTTACAATAATCTAGAACATAGCAAAGTAAATGAATACCAATAGTTTCTGTATTTTATTTTTTATTACCGCTAAAATCTTAACCATAGATTATGCAGAAATAAATAATAATATTCCAAACTACTGAACAGACCTGTTTTAACTCCTAGATTATTTTATGTAAAATATCATTTTTTTTTAATTTTCTTTTTATGGACCCCAATTGAAATTAATTTTTTAAAGATTATGGGTCATCCATTTCATTTTTTTTTTTTTATTATTTTGAAGTCCTGGTGATTTGCTTGTATTATATTACATGTGCAAATTATTGTTTTCTAGAATTACTCATAATAATAATAATAATAATAATATAATATATGTTATTTTATTTTGAGAGAGAATTTAGTTTTTTTTAAACAGAATACAAACTAGTGATGGCAGGAGACAAAGAGATTCTTTAATAGTTTGGTATTTGTACAATTTTCTGTACAACTAATTTGTACATGATTTGTGTGTAATTCATAATATGCACATTTGAAACAAAGGAAAACAAGTTAGGGCAGCAGATTGACAAATACTTTTAATATTTTTACAGTTTTGTCACCATTATTTGTTACTGCAAGTTTTTTTTGGATGATATGAAATAATAGATAATCCATAGGCTTCATCACCTAACTATTCTTATCACCTGGTTTAACCAAGACTCATTAACATTCCCTCGTTATTAAATAGTTGGAATCTGCTATTGCTATGCTCCAATTTCCTTGATTTGTAAGAGTAATATCAGAGATTCCACCTATTTGACCTGTGTTGCCAAGTCACCATATTCTTCTTATGAGCTGTCCATTATCAATGTCAAACATGAACACATATCTAATCTTCCAATCTCCTACATACATAACAATTGATGCCTCATCCACATAGATATCACTGATTATCATTATTCTTGATTGGTTTGCCATCAGCACTCACATTTAGTTTGCAAACACCTGGATTTGTGCATTTTCCTTGAAATCACAAAATAATCTCCATTATCATCCTCTTTAATATATGTGATGTAAATTTCTCCTAGGCTGTGTCAATGTGGCTTTCAGTTGATTTGCATATATTTTTTCATCTGTTTTCATTACTTTGGCAATAATTACTGACCTTGTCTCACAAATACCCTTTCCATTAACATTAGATTGTATGCTGCCCTTAATTGTGTTACATTTCCAATATAAAATTGTTGCAGTGCAGACCCGGCGCTATATCTAGCGAGCCTAGGCCTAGTGATACTAACAACAGAAATGAAGTACGTAACCTAGCAACGAATGCAGAATGAGGTAGCTTATTCACACTCACCGAGTGTAGGCCTACACAGATTATACGTACTTAGACCTGCAAAGTTAAACAACAGATTATTAGTGAATAGACAAAATAACGTAACTTTATGACTGGAAGCAAATAATCAGCATATATACACCACAGCCTTATTAAAATTAGAACCCCTGTTTGCTACATAACTTAATACTTGAATATTTGTATAGTTTTGTTACCCCTGTTTGCTACATAACTTAATACTTTAATATTTGTATAGTTTTGCTATCCCTGTTTGGTGTTAAAACTTAATACTTGAATATTTCTATAGTTTTGCTACCCCAGTTTGCTATATAGCCAACAGGTAGCAAAAATAATAAATAAATAATAATCAAGTATTAAGTTATAGTAGCAAACAGAGGTACCAACACTAATGATGATGATACAGAGCAGTATAAACAACTTCTACATTATGTAGAAAAAAAAACAACTTCATAATTATATTTATGAAATCATAGTTATATTTTAAAAAGAACAAGTTCTTGTGACAAGTTGTCAGTGTAATTGAACATTTTTATATTTTCATCACTTGGATTCACTACTGCAAATCTTTGTGGATGATGTGAAATGATGGATAATCCAAGTGGATTATTTATTCCATCCTCTTTTTTATCAATTCTTTTAATGAAATCTCCATCTCCTCTGAAAAGCTGTACTTTGTGTTTGCTTGATATAATAATTGTCCAATTGTCAAATACTACTCCACATGGATTCCTCAATTTACCATTTTCATTGCCTGCTTCAACAAGGACTCTCTTGAACCTTCCCGCATTATCATATAAATGTAATCTGCTATTGCCATACTCTAATACAAGGAGGTCCCCTTGATTTGTAAGAGTAACGTCTATGACTCCTTCCAATTGACGTCTTTGATTTCCCCGTGACCCTGTGATCTTCTTAATCACATGACCACTATCAATGTCAAACATGAACACACAGCCAATATTCCAATCTCCTACATACACAACATTTGATGCCTCATCCACATGGATACCAGTTGGATGTGATAATTCTCCCTTACCCATTGATTTGATTACCTGACCATTCATATTGCACACTTTTAATCTTTTTTTCATACCATTATCACTGAATGCTATGTTACCATTTTTCATTTTGAACATTCTGTAAACTTTCACACCTTGTGGCAGTGTAACTTTACTAACATATTCTCCTGATTGCTTGTACTTCAGCATTTCATTTGTCAAATTTGAAACCAGCAAGCTATCATCTCCACACTTAACTACATCACATGGTGTGTTTAATATTTGAATGGTATTCACTAATCCTTCCTCCTCTACTTTGATCATCAACGGTGAATTACTGATTGGTTCACCATCAGCAGTCACATCTAGTTCATAAATTCCTGGACCTGTGCACTTTCCTAATACCCAGTATCCATAATCATCGACAATTTCAGAGATGCAGGTTTCTCCTGAAGGCTTTGTCCATGTTGCGTTTAGTTGATCTAGATATATTCTACATTCATTCAGTTGAGCATTCCATTCATTTATTCCAATAGTAATTAGGTCTGAGCTCTCCGAATATATCTTATCTTCTGCTATTCCAAAATAGTTGTCTGCCACCTTCATGTGTGATACATACCCAATATCCCATTCTTGCAATGAATCAAACTGATCATTATTGATAAAAAAATTAAATTGTCCATTGGTTTTTGGATCTGTTGTTGGTAATTTATCAATTCTTTCTTTCAGTGCTGTAATTACTGATTCACATGATTGCATTGCTGTAACTTCATCACTCTTCAATAACTGATTAAGTAAACGCAGTTTTGTATTTATATCAGATATTGTTATTTTCAATTCATCTACTTGTAAATCATTTACCTGTTTCTTCACTTTGTACATTGCTTCAACTTTATTTTTCACCTTCTTTCTAATTTCCATGATTTTCTTATGTATTTCTTGCACATGATTGTCAAAATCTCTTAAACTTGTCTCTTTACTTTGTTCTAATTTTGAGGTATTCTGAATAACTTTTTTGAGGCCATTTTGTAATTTGGTTTTACATTCATTGGCAGCTTTCTCCAATGTTGCTGAAGTTTCTTTAAATGTTTGAAATGCTTTAGAAATGCTGATTGGTTTGTGATTTCCATCCCATGCATTGTGGTCAGTAATTGTGCAATGCATGCATATTGGAATTTTACATATGCTGCAGAAAAATTTTAAAGGTTCATTGTGAAGAGAGCACATCGGAGGATGTAACGCTGCAATCTGTAAAGGGGTCATTGACCGCATGTCCTCTACTGAATGTAGCTTGTGATTTTCTGAAATTGGCAATATTTTGTGATGGTCATTACAAGTAGAACACAAGTAATGTCTGCATTCCACGCAGTAGCATTTTGCCTGTCCTTTTCTACAAACACATTTCATCTGATCTGTTTCTGAAAATTTGTCAATAGTTTCTATTGAAATGGTATTTGGTGGAAGCTTCTGAAGCCCGCCCTCTGGAATAGAATATGATTTTGAGCAAGTTGGGCATGTTAGCTTGCCCTTCTCCTTCCTTACCCAATCTTCAAGACATGCCAAACAGAATGTATGGAGGCAGTTGAGGGATTTAGGATTTTGAAGTCTCTTAAAGCATATAGTACATTCTAGGACCATCTCATCAACATTTTCCAGAAACTGATTCAGCTCACTGGTAGCCATCTTGAAATAATGCTGTGAATTAATAATTAAAAAGAGTCATGGATAAACAAAAAGGAGAGACATACTTGTAGAAGACAGAGATCCAAGACCCACAGTTCTTCTTACGTAAAATCCTACCCCAGAATGCATAGTTCAGTTAGGGTAGGAGTGTGCAGGTCATTAGGACCTTATTGGAGTAACGTGTCTACTCCAGAATGCATAGTTTGGTTGGCGTAGGGGTATGCAGGTCATTGGAACCTTATTGGAGTACCTTTCCTAACCCAGAATGCATAGTTTCATTAGGATTGGGGTATGCAGGTATGCAACTTGAATGGAAACGTCCCTATTATCTCAGAATGCATAGTTTGGCTAGGGTTGGGGTGTCATTAGGACCTTCAGAAGTAACATCTCTACCTTAACATGGAGAGTTTAGGTTCAGGGTATAGAGGTCATTAGGACAAACACTTATTAACTGTACCTAGGACTGCATCTTCATACGGTGATCGCGCATTCTATGCAGTAGTTCCCAGGCTGTGGAATGCCTTACCAATTGAACTTTGCAGATGCAGTTCACTTGATGTTTTTAAAAAGACATTTATTTCAAGTTGCTTTTAATTATTAATTGTTTTTATCATTGTACTTTTATAATGTTGTTTTTTTATTTTCCATGTTTAGTATGTTTGTGTGCGCCTCGGAATAGGTTTACCTAGATAGATGGCGCATTATAAGTGCATTATTATTATTTTTATTATTATCATCTAAGTGGAGTAATATCCCTTACCCATGATGCATAGTTTCATTAGGTTTCTCTGATTATGTTTAGAGAATAATACTGTTCATATTCCAATGAATTTGCTTTTGGACAAAATAAAATATATTGTATCGTATCGTATTAATGCACACAAACCTTCATATACAGCAAAGCCCATTGATCACAAAAATGGGAGTATTATAGGTAGTGTTCCTTTATTAAGAAATTTAGAACATTGACTGCTAGAGGGCATCATATTGGTGCCATTGTATGCATGAATGAACGCAATGCCTAGAGTATATGGAGATATGTGACTGGGGCGTGCACTTCTGCAAAAGAAGCATGAAACTATGTCCTCAGTGTTTTTGAGTATGTCAATTTCAAAATTGCTGGAACCACGATGTCAATCCACCCATTACTTCCAAAAAATGGAAAATTAAAAATAGCCAGTGCCCACATTACCAGGATCTTGGTGTTAATAACTTTGTTCAACCGTAGTTTAAGGAATCCAATAAAACATACAGTATATAAACATCATACATACATATTCTATGCAAAATAAATATGATATTCATAATGGCCGCCAAAAACAAATTTTCAGTATTAAAATGACTGTCAGTGCTCAAACTACCATGACCTTAGTGTCCACACCTATGCTTTAGTTCAATGAATGCAATTGAACATAGGCGCACATAAACTACGGTAAAATCTTCATTGCAGGATTCTAACCAGCGACCTTTTGCTGACAAGCTGAGCATCATACCTCCAGACCACGAAGAAGTATGGATGTTGTCACAGATATACGCCCTCAAAAAGTGGGGCTGTGCTCACTACCTATGCCAAGATGAAGCGCATTACTTTATAGAGGAAATGATGGGTACTGTACACACTCTACTCTACTAAAACCGCCATTGATGCCCACATATCTTTTTCCCTCAAGTTTTGCATCAATGGGGAAGGGCCAATGAGAAATGGAAGGGGCAGAAGATGTCAGGTGAAAGATGTCACTGAAGCCTTTAGTTTTGATCCTGCAAGTAGGCTGTTTGGGATATTGGCTGCTTGATGTTGTAGGGACAGCGCTACAGTACTTACTCCTTACCAAAGCTCTTTTCCATTCCTCTTAGTTGCTTACTGCCGCCAACAGGTCGTCAAGTATTTACAAAAAAGCAGATACAGATTGCAAGGACTTAAGCTTGCAAGGACTTAAGCTTGCATACTGGAATAACTATGCTCGATTCATAAGATATTTGAGATCCAAAACGAGAATGTTTCTGTTTGTACTATCAAGAATAGATATTGCTGTAGCAAAAGTTCACTTTCCAGTGGAAAGCAGCCTTCAAGAACTTCAAGCTGGTTACACTTTCAACTGGTCAGGCAAGCTACATTAAAGGCAGAGATGCATTTATGATGAGAAACTCAATTGCCTAAAAAATCGATAATACAAAAAACTGGTCACTCCAACGAAGGGCATGTTTTACACTGATCTGATCAGCCTTGTACAAATGACAAAGTCAACATCCTTGAGAGACACCCAAAGGGAAAAGTTTCATTGCCAACTTTGATTCAGCTGAAGTGAAAGCTGATATCAAGGTGAAACTTAACAAAAGCTTAAGGATGCACACTGCAGACCCCTCTCCAGAATTGTTTTGTCACACCTAAAAACTGTTATCACCAGACCTCGGAAGTCCTCCACAAGAAAAAACAAGATTGGTTTGAAAAAAATGACAAGGAGATCCAAGGTTTGCTGGCGAAACCATATCCGACCACCAGACACACCTTACTGTACTCGGGTATCCTGTCCTTTGAAAAACCAATCTTTCATCCTATCTACAGCAACATTTGGTGTAAACTATGAGAATTCAAAAAAAATGTTGGATAACTTTCACAGCGAAGACTCAGCTTTAGGCAGATACTAGTAACTACAAGGGGTTTTATAAAACAGTGAAGGTAGTATGCCTCTCTTCAACATACCAGATCCAAAGCCTTCTATGCAGTGTTGACGGCCAGAGACAAGACGTCCATAATTTGCATGGTAGGGCCAAACACACGGTTCAAGACTCAATGATGGTTCATATCCCACAATAAATTATGGGAAACATAATAGTTCTTTGAGAGAAGCACCAAACTCTTAGAAGTCTATGGGAAATGCGAAGCATTCTGGCTATTCATTTAGTTTCAAACCAATTGTAATAGAACCTAAAATGGGTACATGGTTCAGCTGAATGTTTGGTTAATTAAGAGTAAGGTTTCTGCCTTTATAGTGACCCATCTGGGAAGTTTAAGATCTGAATTTGTGTCTAAAAGTCAGATGCTAAATAACACTCAAATCAGAGTTATAATAAGGGCCATTGGCATTTGTGGATCTGACAGTCAACATGCATGGCAAAGGTGGGTGTGAAGGCTCTTATGGCTTCTATGGCAGTGGTACTGCAATTTCTTCAACAAGGAATCTTCTTGCTTGAGAGTTCACACTCACCTTGGCCATGCATGTTTAGTGTCAGGTCCTCAAATAACAATGAGAGTTAGGATTAAGGACCATTTGTGTATCCAATTGTATCTATGACAATTGTTAATTGGTGTTGCACTTTTGCTTCTATGGCAGTGGTGGTGTCATTTCTTCAACAATGAGTACAAATTCTTAACAGGGTGTACCTAAAAAGTATAGGTGGCAAGTTTGGAGATGGCTGCTTCCTTGAGAGTTCACACTCACCTCAGCCTTATGTTTAGTGCACCAGAATACCTAATAAAAAACAGCTGTTGATAACCAAGGTTGGGGTAGTCGGTGAAATTACAGCCCCCTTTTTTTAGAGGCCATTTTAATTTTCAGCCATTTTATAACCAAAAACCTTGTTTTAAATTTTGAATTTATTTTTTCTTTTTACAATAAAGATATTATTGTCGTTTATATACGTTCTTTTAGATTCATTGACCTACAAAATATTGCCGTTTTAGCAATTTGCAAAGCATGTTTTTTTGGTGGCCATTTTGAATGTCACATTTAATTTTGTATTTTCACAATGAAGATGTATTCTATGGTATTTCATATATGTTCTTCTGAATTACTTAAACTAAAGAACATCAGTATTGACACAAAATCATGGTAATATTTGGGCACAATTTAATTATATTCGCATTTTCACGATAAAGATGTGTGCTTATTGTATATTATTAATGTTTATTTGGATTCCTTGAACTATGAACATAGATCCTTAAACTGCCAAAATTGTGTTTTTTTGGCTGCCATTTTGATTTTTTTCATGCTTGGAGTGACATTATGGTTCCCGCAATTTTTGGAATTGGCATATTCGAAATACCCAAAATAAATTGTAGTTTATAATAAGAGAAATCCATAAGTCAATGGTAACTGAAAAAGTACTACTACTAGCTAGGCCTTGTCTAGTACTACTAGACTGAGTACTACATAATACTACTATAAATACTGAGGCTTATTTTAATACACTATAGGCATATGTGGTCTCAATATAGCAACTTTATAATTATCCAGTGTGATGTCCTCTATGACCTGATTTTCTGTTACATAGTATATATACACATTTTTCTCAATACATGAATTTTCAAGTTGAAAACAACATGAATACAAAAGAAAATAGTTAATTTGTCTGAAAACAATTATAGAAACCAATGATTAAATGCAATTTCTAATTTTCCCATTTGGCTTTCCAACTCTTAGTACATATCTGACTAAACCATGGAGGGTTATTATTCTTCCATGGGCTATGCATTAACAATATATCCAAGCATACAGAAACAGAGAGGCCTCATTTTTCAAGTGGGTCTGGAGTCTTGAGTAGCTTTTTAATTATTATAACATATTGCACTATACTTTTTTTTAAATTTAATATAAAAAAAATCCTAATATTAAATAATGCATTTTCTAAAAGTATTATAGATCAGGCCTAGCATTTTTTACATCAATTGAATACATATATCATACCCGCAAGTTTACAGATAATGTCACTCCCATAAGTAATAGCTTTCTATACATACTGGTGAAGCTGGTACTGTACATTCTGGTTAGTTAATCCCATACCATGTTCGGATAATATTTTGACCCAGTTGTTTGAATGTTACAAATGGGTATAATGCTTCATTGTGATTATAATTTAAAAACTTTAAATCGAGTAATTACCTTAAGTTTTCTTGCTGTGAGGTATGCTACTTTTATGTACGACAGAACAACAGTTGGTTTTTCCTGATTTTTAAGTCATGTGACCTGGTATAGGGCGACCAATTTATTGTGTGTAATGATCTGTGACTGTAGTGTTGTCATGCAAATTAGTTTTTAAATTAAATGGATATTGATTTTCCTCTTACAATTCACATGTAACATACTGACAATTACAATAGAATTGATATTGAAATGACAAAGAAAACAATTTATATGCTCAAGGCATACTGAATTATGAATTTAATATCAGTTAATATATGCACATCCATTGCTGGGGCTTATAAAGCTTCCAAAGAAAGCGTTGTTGACATAATTACTATCCTTTGATCTTTAACTTTATGAATAAATGTCTTGTTTCTATATCGAATGCCAATGCTCTCATTATTGTTTCTGGTTGTTCATATGTTTCCATTAATTAGTCAAGTGTAGTGTACAATCCGGCACAAAACTAAAGACCATTTCAGTGCATTGTTCTCGCCACATACTTTTAGTCATATCACTTGCTTGTGGAACTCTGTGATACACTTGGCCACCCTCTATACCATCTGGAATCCTATTGGCTAAGCTTTTAAAATGTTCTTTTTTTTCATTGTGATTATATTTGGTTTTGCATTTGAAAATATGGATTACAGTAGGTTTCATTCCTGATAGTGATCTAAATTGAAGTTCAAATTTTTTTAATCATAATGAGAACAATATAAAAGGAAATTATGTTGTAATAGTGCTTCTCATGCAAAGTACCAACTATCAAATATTTAAGTGCATCCCTTAAAAATACTTCCAGTATCTGTTAGCATCTTTTATCTTGATTTCTGCCTCATTAAAATTATCATCATAAATTATAATCCTAGTTAATTCAAATATTTCTTTTTTCTTTTCCAGAAACAGATCCTGAGGGAAGGATCCTAATACAGTACGTGGTGATCGAACATGTTTGGACTCATAGAAATTGTTAAGCATTTCAGGAATATCAAACCCAGAGGATGAAGATAGTAGCATTTGATTTACTTCAATAAACGTAAGTGTTTGCCATGGAGATGCTGTTGCTTATCTTTTACCATTATTATTAGTAAGATTTATTTTCTTATAGATACTTGTAAGGCTATGGGCTGCTGACAGCTCACTTGCCCATGGTTCCGGTGGTGGAACAAGTCTTCTTGGATAGGGATTTTAAACTGTAGGCCCAGTGTACGCATTTGGCTTGTGTGCACTTTAAAGAACCCAGTACATCCTTCGAGAAGAGTAGAGGGTTACCACGGTGTACTGGTCCATTCAGTCCCTGTCGTTTAATGAATATGTTGAATAAATGAATGTGTAGTATCAGTGAAAAGCAAACCATCATCATTTTGTGTGTTAAAAATTCCATTGCAATTTATAGTTGTCTTCCCACAACATAGGTATGACCCATCTTTCTCAAGTTGCTTTTAAGCCAGACCTCAACTTTCTGTTTATATCTACACTGTATATATATTGTTGTATTTTGATTCTATTGACTACTTTGAAAATTTAGTTTTCCATTTTGTTTGCCTTGTTATTTCATGTCATGCTCCCTGTTGTTAATTGTTAGATATATGTAAAGCCAATAATTATTTTACAAGCGATCACAATCTAACAGGAACTAAAATATTTTGACACGCCTTATATAATATTATTCATGAATAAATCAAAGAACTACAACAAATATGTAAGGAAGTATATTTTAATTGTCGCAGCACATCATAATCTGTTACAATGATGTAATTTCATCATAAACAAACAAATTTTGTAGAAAATTTTGTAGTATATTATTAGAACTAGATTATTTCCCTTTACAGAATAAACCCAATTTATGCTATTTGTCAAGAATGCTGACCTGAGACACACAAAGATTTTTTTACAAAACTACTTGGAAACGGTTACTGAGATACAGATTTTTGAATATTTACAAAACTGGGGGAAAAAGGGGCATAATTAGCCCTTTTTCTGCATTTTCACTTGACTGCTGATGAAGGTACTGGAAGCTACTTAAATGATGAAAGGTAACCTTTTTTTTCTATTACTTTATACCATGATGGAGTCAAATAGTAACTTATTATTATTATTATGTTATTATTATGATTATTGTTATTGATGATGATGTTGTTATTATCTGTTTTAATACATTTATTCAATTTTGATCAAAAACAAAACAAGTGAGGGCAGCAGACTACTCTAATAATTGAATATTTTGATAGTGTTGTCACCATAATTTGCTACTGCCACTGATCTTGGATGATAGGAAATGATGGATAATCCCCATGGATTTTTAATTCCATCCTCTTGATTATCAATTCTTTTAATAAAATTTCCATCACTACTGAAAAGTTGTAGTTTGTGGTCACTTGATATGATGATGTTGTCATCCGCATCAACTACTACTGCACAAGGATTCCTCACTTTACCGTCCTCATCACCTGCTTCAACAAGGATTTTCATGAATTTTCCCTCATTATCAAAAAGCTGTAATCTGCTGATATCATTCTCCAATAAAATAATATGCCCTTGATTTGTAAGGGTAACATCAGCAACTGCACTCAGTTGACCAGCTGGGTTGCCTTGTGAACCTATTTTCTTGATCATCTTGTCATTATCAATATCAAACATGAATGCATAGTAAGTTTTCCAATCCCCGACATACACAACATTTGATACTTCATCCACATGGATACCAGATGGATGCATTGGTCCTGTGAGACCAATTGATTTGATCACTTGACCATTCTCATTGCATATTGTGATGTGTTTTAAAATTTCACTAAATACTATGTTACCATTCTTCATTTTGTACATTCTGTAAACTTGCACACCTTGTGGTAGTATAATCTTACCAATATATTCTCCTGATTCCTTGTATTTTAGTATTTCATTTGTCCTGCATGAAACCAGCAAGTGATCAACTTCACCCTTAGCTACATCATAAACATTTACATTGTCTATTTGAATGGTATTTACTAAACCTTCCTTTTCTACTTTGATCATAATTGGTGACTGCTTGATTTGTTTACCATTAACACTCACACCTAGTTCACATACACCTGGACTTGTGCATTTTCCTGTCAAAAAATAATCTCCATTGTCATCTTCTTCAACTTGGGTGATGTTGGTTCTTCCTGTAGGATGTTTCCATGTTGCCTTCAGTTGGTTTGCATGTATTTCACAATCATATGTCTTCATTACCTTGACAACAATTGTTTGACCTTGGGTCACAGATGTCTGTCCATTTAATGTTAGACAGTCAGCTTCCCTCATTTGTGTAACATTCCCAATATCACATTGTTGCAAAAGTTGTTGTTTGGTTATAAAGAATTTATTGTATCCATTATCATTTGGCTCTGTTTTTGGCAACTCATTGATTCTGTCCTTCAGTGGTGTAATTACTTTTTCACTTGACTGCATTGCTGTAGCTTCATCACTTTTAATTAACTGATCAAGGAAACTCAGTTTTGTGTTTATATCAGATATTGCTGCTTTCAATTTGTCTATTTGTTCATCTAACACATTTTTTTTCTTTTTGAAGATTGCTTCTACTTCTTTTTTCATTTTGTCTCCATTCTCTTTGATTTTCTTTAGCATTTTTTGCACATGATTGTCAATATCTCTTAAAGTTGTATCTTTATTTTCTTCTAATTTTGTAGCATTCTGAGTAACTTCTGTAAGACCATCTTGTAATTTTTTTTTGCAGTCAGTTGCTACTTTTGCAAAGGTTTCTGAAGTTTCTTTAAATGTTTGAAATGCTTTAGAAATGTTGATCGGTTTGTGAGTTTTTTCCCAAGCATTGTGGTCAGTAATTGTGCAATGCAGGCATATTGGAATATTGCATATGCAGCAGAAAAATTTTAGAGGATCATTGTGAAGGGAACATAGCGGAGGATGTAACGATGCAATCTGTAAAGGTGTCATTGATCTCATATCTTCCACTGAACACAGCTTGTGATTTGCCAACACTGGCAATATTTCGTGATGGCCTCTACAAGCACAGCACAAGTACTGTCTGCAATTCTGGCAGTAGTGTTTTGCTTGTCCATTTTTACAAACACATTTTATCTTTTCACTTTCTGAAAATTGTTCAATAATTTCTAATAAGTTATTTATAAAAGTATTTGGTGGAAGCTTCTCAAGCCCGCCATCTGGAATGGGATACAGTTTTGAGCAGGTTGGGCAGGTTAGCTTACCCTTCTCCTTAACCCAATCTTCCAGGCATGCCAAACAGAAACTATGGAGGCAGTTGAGTGATTTAGGATTTTGAAGTCTCTTGAAGCATATGGTACACTCTAGGACTTTCTCCTCAACATTTTCCACAAAATTCAGCTCACTGTTACTGGCACCCATCTTGAAATAATGCTGTAAATTATGAATAAATAATTTCTATTACTATATAAATATTTATAAATAATTATTATTATAAGTTAATCGTGATGTCATCACTGCAACTCCCAATGTTATTTTGCCTATCCCCCACAGTCCACTGATTTTGACGCTTGGCTTGATTTTTTTAGGTTCGTGTGCAAAAAAAAATCCTAATTTTTTCGTCACAAAAAAAAAATCCTAATTTTTTCGTCACCGCTAAGATATCCCGCACCGCGATAAAAATTGAATTGTAGTTGAAAATTACTTTCATAAAACAAGGTTAATTAGAACCCGAAGAAAGTTACTTTATAAAATTCAATATTAAGTATAAACAATTAAGCAATTCCTTGAATCAATGAACCCTATAAACTAAACAAACTGAACATTTAATAGGAATATTCTACATCTATTTTAAAGACTCAAGAAACAAAATTAGATGTAGGCCTACGGCCAGGCAGCAGGCCACCGAGGCCTCCTCCTACTAGCCTAGGCCGTATAGCCTAGCATGTAGTTATGAAATCATCCCAAGATTTTTACCTGTCTGCACCGACCAAAAAGTTAGTGACAGTGACTCTATTTGCTCTCTAGTGTTTTGAAAAATGTTTATTTCTTTGACGAATGTGAAAAATTACAAAAAGTTCTTCTAACACAATACAGATTACAAAATTGCCTAGTTATTCATCATGTCTGTACAGTACTGCTGATGTGTAGTTAACATGTAGGCCTACAATGCAGGAGCACAAATCAGCATACGCACAAAATATACGCACACAGTATACTGATCATACCACTATAGGAACCGATGACTAGTACAATGCATTTGGTTATAAAAACTAACATTAAAAGATAGCGATTGATTTATAAAGCAATTAGTAGAGCATGCATTAAAAAATTTCCTTCTTGCCTTGCTGGCCCTCAGGAAATTTTTTCAAGCATTAAATTTAACCTTCAAAAGTTGTATATTTTTATTATTATATTTTATTTCTAATTTACTTTACACTTTGCAACAGTACATGAATATTAATACTGTCTAGTATATACAAGAACAAACAGATAAAATATGAACATTTTACCAATAGATGATACCAATGCTTTGATATATTAGATGAAACTTTGAAAGAGTATACTGTAGCGCTATTGTATTGAATTTACAGCTCCTTTCACAGCGGAAATCATAGTGTATCTTATCAACTGTTGTCATCTGTAGTAGTCATTTAAAAAAAATTAACATTATTGTTCTTTAAATATACTACTACTTACTGTTGTAAAGTTGACTCTTAACCTTTTAATTTCATTTGAAATAATTGTATACTATCAGACTGTGCTTGAAGGGGTTTTAGCAAGCCCTTGCCCCATGTTGATTTTCATTGGTTAAATTTGTCATGTGACGGTTTGTAAATAATTATGATTGGTTCTTTCTATGTGCAAATTAAATAGTGGTTAATATTTAAAAATAAGTTGGACTTCAGTCTGAGCTTGCCAATGCAGTATAAACTAAATGATAATGCTTTTGTACACACTTGAATTGAAGTGCATACACTACAGACAAGAGTCAACTAAATGGCAACAAATATGTTTGTGCTTGGGTTTTGTATGATACAATCACACTACAGACAAGTTTAGTCAAAACAATATATAATTGAGGTTCCACATATTGAAAATTTAGTTAAAGATAGAAGTCTGTAAGGTTTTAGTAGAGGAAGTTTCTATGGTAAATTTTATGTTTGGAAGTCTGGTATTAATATAATTAAAGAATAATGGCACATTATTTATGTTAAATATACGGAAAGTGTCATCCATATATCTACTAGTAGTTCAGTATTAAACTTTTTGGCTGTTGTGTTGATCCAACTATTGGGTTTCATTATGTGCCATAAATAAAATTATCACATTGTAATTTTCGTGCATTATCGATGATTAATTCTTTAAAGAAATAATATACTCTTGTGAATTGTAGTAGCTATAGCCATTTATCTCACTGGCATGTCACCATTTAAAATCAGTTTGTAACAGTGGCATTGATGTCATATGAGTCCACATACTGTAGGACATTCATAATTTAAATATAACACAAATTGGGCCTGTTTTTTTTATTTGATGATATTTGGTGCCTGCTAGATGTTGGCATAATGTCAATGCTCTTTACAGTTGAAGTACAGGATGTTAGTGGGTGGGGGGTTGAGGGGGTGGGGGGTTGGGGTGGGGTGGGAACTTTTGCCCATGAGAACACATTGAGAGTATGTCAATTTGAAAACCTCACAGGGCTACCCTGGCAGGAACTGAAATTATAGATGCATTTTGTGAACAAATCAAAGTACTACCAAATATTTAGAGAGAATACATGTATTTAATTGTCACAGCACATCATAAACCATTATAATAATGTAATTCCATCATAAACAAAGAGTAATTTTAAGAGTACTTTTTTAGCACTAGATTATTATCTTTTGTTACATCTTATTGAGGCACTCCTTTGGCTCAGAATATGGACATTTGAATTAAATAGAATTCATCAAAATTATTATTTTAAGTACAAATTAAATTGTAGTTCCAGCATCTTACAAATTATAGATTGTGATATATGCAGGAATTTATATTAAAACTAATTTATGGAATACAGTTTCAATATTGAAGGATTAATTTTTGTGGCCTTTAATTTTCAACTAGTCAATGTTTAGGCCTAAAGTACTTTCTGTACAGTATTTAAAACACAAAGTAACACAACGGCCGTTTCGTGGCAAAACAACGTAACTTGAATTTTTCACTTTTGAAGAAAAAAGAGTTAAAGTTTGCATGTTTGCAACTTGGTAATAAATTGTCGTACCCTTTTGAAATTTTTCAGGATTATATATCTATATATATTGTGATTATATGTAAAATTTTAATTACAACCATTTGTTTAATTGCAAAGTTATTAACGATATTCATACGTTGTTTTGCCTCTGAAACATGTCAGACTTGGTGTTGTTGCAAATGGGACATATTTTTGGAATTTATCACGTTTGGGGCAATCATAATATGCCATCAAATACACTTTAATAATTGAATATTTTTATGGTTTTGTCACCATTATTTACAACTGCTACTCTCCTTGGATGATATGAAATGATTGATAATCCATATGGTGTGTTGATTCCATCTTTTTCATTGTCAATTCTTTTAATAAAATGTCCATCACTACTGAAGAGCTGTAATTTGTGACGGCTTGATAAAATGATGTTGTCATCCTCATCAACTACTACTCCACCTGGACATCTTACCTTCCCATTCTCATCACCTGCTCCAACAAGGACTTTTATGAATCTTCCCTCTTTATCAAATAATTGCAATCTGCTGTTCTCATATTCTAATATAAGAAGTTGTCCTTGATTTGTAAGACTCACATCAATTACTCCATTCATTGACCCTATGCACCCTTTGAACTCTCCACTATTAATGTCAAAAACAAACACACAGCACATAACCTTATCTCCTACATACACAGTATTGGAGGGCTCATCCACATGTATACCAGATGGATCTTTAAATGCTCCCCTACCAATTGTTTTGATCACATCACCAATCATATTGCAAACTCTCACACATTTAATACCATCAATGAATACTATGTTACCATTCTTCATTTTGTGCATTCGGTCAACTACCACTCCTTGTGGTAGTGTTACCTTACCAATAAATTTTCCTGACTTGTACTGGAGTATTTCATTTGTAAAGCCTGAAACTAGCAAGACATCGTCTCTATACACTACATGACTAAGACTTTTATCAACATGTACTTGAATGCTCTTTACAAATCCTGTCTTCTCTACTTTAATTACCATTGGTGACTGCTTAATTACGTCATCATCAGCAATCACATCTAGTGTGCAATCACCTGGACTTGTACATTTTGTTGTCACAAAATAATCTCCATTGTCATCTACCTGAACTTGATTGATGTAGATTTCTCCTGTAGGATGTGTCCATATTGCATTTAGTTGATTTGTATATATTTCACATTCATCAGTTTTGATTATATTGACAACAATTGTCTGACCTTGGGTCACAGATTTCCCTCCCTTTAATGTTAGACAGTTTGCTGCCCTCATGTGTGATACATACCCAATATCATATTTTTGCAATAAAGACATTTGATTCTCATTGATAAAGAATTTAATGTATCTGTCATCATCTGGCTCTATTTTTGGCAGATCTTTGATTCTGACGTCCTTCAGTGCTGTGACTACTGAATCACTTGATTGCATTGCTGTAACTTCATCACTCTTTAGTAATTGATTAAGATAACTTAGTTTTGTAATTATATCAGATATTTTTGCTTCCAAATCATCCATTTGTACATCTAACAACTTCTTTTTCTTTTTGTAGATTGTGTCTACTTTAGTTTTAAGTTTGTCTCCATTCTCTTTAATTATCTTTAACATTTCTTGCACATGATTATCTATATCTCTCAAAGTTGTCTCTTGACTGTGATCTAATGTTAAAGCACTTTGTTTTACAGCTTTGAGGCCATCATGTAGTTTGTTTTTGTAGTCATTGGCAGCTTTCTCCAATTCTGCTGAAGTTTCTTCAAATGCTTGGAATGCTTTAGAAATGCTGATTGGTTTGTGATTTCCTTCCCCTCCACTGTGGTCAGTTATTGCGCAGTCTGTGCATATTGGAATATTGCATGTGCAGCAGAAAAATTTTAGAGCCTCATTGTGAACAGAACACTTTGCAGGAAGTGATGCAATCTGTAAAGGTTGCTTCTCCACTGAATGTAGCTTGTGATTTGCCAACACTGGCAATCTTGTGTGATGGTCACTGCAAGTAGAACACAAGTACTCTCTGCATTCCTGGCAGAAGTATTGTACCTCTCCATTTGCACAAATGCATATCTGATCTTTTTTTTCCAGAAACTGACTTACCTTAGCCATCATGAAATCCTGAAAATTATAAATCATACAAAAAAGAAAATTTAGTGGGAGTATTCTCACTTTCAGAAATTTGAAGTAAATAAAATGCATATATGCATAATATTGTAAAGAGATACTTCAGACAGAAAGCTAATTATTATATTTGAACACTTTTTTTTTGTTCCGTGTCTGCATGCTACTTGAAAAGCTCTCTACATATTTGTGAAATATATTTCTAATGTTACAGTAAGTTTTGTATCCTGCTAGTATGTTTGTAATACCACCTCACTTCTTGCTTCCCATTGCAACAGCTAGTAGGCAATTGTTAGCTACACAAAAATTTAAAAAAATAGAAAAAACTTGACAGGATACATAGTTTGTAGTGGAGCTCATCGTGTAAAATTTTCAATAGGCCTAAAAAATATGTTGTCAGGTGGTAACAATTTTAATTAAGGGGCGGGTGGAAAAAAAGAGTAGAGGTATTTTAGAATTATGCAGTTAGAAATATTTAATTTACTTGAATTTTGTGCATCCTATAGCCTTAATTTACATATGCCTAGCTATAGGCCTACTTTAGACTGGCAGAATGTAGGACCAAAGATCCAAATATTGTTGATGTTCCAGGCTGAAATTTTTGTTTAACTATCTCAATTTTGATTATTTTTTAGCTTGTAAAAAATATCCCTCCCATTACTTGGAAAATTAGGAGTGAGGGATTGAATGCAAACAAACATTTTTTACTCTCTATTAACTATTATATTATCAGTATCATTATATTGCAACTTAATATAAATATTTAATACTTACTGCTGCAAGGTTTACTATGAATTTGAATTGTTGGATATGATGCAACTCGGTGAGATTGCCAACAAAAAGATTGTGATCCTGGGTGATTGTTGCTAGCCATGGGCAAGCTCCAGGGTGATTTTGATTGGTTAGATATGTCATGTGATATATTCTATATTATCATTGGCTTTATATGCAAACTTGGTAGTTGATAACATAGAAAAAGATTAACTTTATCTAAGTATGACAAATATAAAATGTTCAACAAACACTTGGGCATGAAGTTGTATAATACCTTGTAGACAAATTTGAAACACCGACAAAATCAATATTATAAAAAAAAAAATGTCTCCATTAAAGTTATAGCCTTACTTTTTGTGATACATCAGAGAAAGAGCCCATACAAGAAAGTCCTTCGCCAATCCTACAGGAGTCTGGGGGATTTCCTGGCCACAAAATTCTGCAGGATCCCTGTGCAGGACTTTTTTTCTGGGAATGATAATTACTCCTTCACCAACAGGCGTTTGTCAATGAAAGTTGATACATATATATCTCATATCAGGAGACAACAGTGACATTAAGATGCGCACGTGCGTTATGACATGCACGTACGCATGAGTAAATCTTTTAAAATGCTCCAAATTCTTTTTTAACAAACTAAACAAAGCGTATTTTGCCATTTTCAGCATTTAAATATTGTTCAATCCGCACCGCGCGCACTTCCTTGTGGGTCAGTGCAGCGAACCACCTAACTCGTCCTCAGTGACGAGTTCAAATCTAGTTGAATATTTGTATAGTTTTGCTATCCCTGTTTGCTAATACATATCTTAATAATTGAATATTTGTATTGTTGTGTTACCCCTGTTTGCTACTGCATATTTTAATACGGTATTATTAAATATTTGTATAGTTGTGTTACCCCTGTTTGCTACTGCTATTCGTCTTGGATGATATTAAACGATGAATATTCCGCATGGTTTGTTGATCCCATCATCTTGGTTATCAATTCTTTTGATGAATTTTCCATCGCTACTGAATACCTGTAGTTTGTTATCGTTTGATATAATGATATTGCCATTAATTTGATCACCTGACCATTCATATTACATACATAGATGTATTTAAAGTAATCACTAAATGCTATATTACCATTCATCATTTTGTACATTCTAAAAAAATTCACACCCAATGGTAGTGTAACCTTACCAACATTCTTCTGATTTGCTTGTGTTTGCGTATTTCATTTGTCCTGCATGAAACGAGCAAACAATCATCTTCACATTTAACCACATTTATAATATCTATATTTCTTATTTTAATAGTATTTACTAATTCTTCATTGATCATTATTGGTGACTGCCTAATTGGTTCACCATAAACACTCACTCAGTTTTTGTAAACTCCTGGAAATATGCATTTACCTTTGACAAAGTAATTTTATTTGTCATCTTTTTTAACTTGAGTGATGTTGTGTCCATGTTGCCTTTAGTTGATTTTTATGTATTTCAAATTTATCTGCTTTTATTGCTTTGACAATTGTCTGACCACGTGTCACAGATTTCCCTCCCTTTAATGTAAGATGGTCTGCTGTCCTAAATTGTGTTACACTTCCAATATCACATTGTTGCAGTGAAGACATTTGCTGTTTATTTATGTTTGTTATACAGTCAGAAGCATTTCATTTACATGTATTTACTGGTAGGCCTATTATATTATTTTTACAACGTAGGGCAGGTGGATTAACAACAACCAAACATTTTTTATAGCCCTTTTTATCTACCATTACATTATTATAAATATGTAAATACTTACTGCTGTCAGGTTTACTATGAATTTGAAGTGTTGGATATGATGCGACTCGGTGAGATTGCCAACAAAAAGATTGTGATCCTGGGTGATTGATTGGTTATATTTGTCATGTGATATATATTGGGATTAACATTGGATCTGTGTATAAACTTTTACTTGGTATAATAGTTGATAACATACACAAAGTTGAACTTTTATCTGAGAATAACAAACAAACATGTTAACAAACATTTGTGACCCAAGCTCACAAACAGGCTGTAAACTCGCACTGCACAGTATTGAGAAACAAGCCTCAATTTGTTATCGCTGTTGGTTAGTACAAAATAAAATAGAAAAAAAAACAGAATCCTGAGTGTTAAACACAGGTGGATAAGACAGACTGTGCTTTACTTGTAGATATCGAGACTAGAGGACATTATTGAGCATTCTGAGATTGAACCCTGAAGGTAAAGTGGTGTATGTAAACCCCTTTAAACCATGCTGTCTTCTTGGAAGACGTTTGTAAAATAGTAGAATTTTTTAACATAGTACTACTGTACTCTACTGTAGGCAGGTCTTTAATAGTACAATCATATGTTTCCACCACAGTGGCTGTCCTTTGATGTTTGGCTCTGTCCAGATGAATGACCTTCCTCTGAGAGGTGGCCATCTCCACTCTACAAATACAAAGTTCATTGTCATGGTAACTTTTCACAAGGTAAGATACGTCAGCATTTATCTAAAGCATGGTATACACTCTGCAGCGGGTAATTTTTGCACGCTGCGTGTGCGCACCAAATGCAGTACCGTCAACTAATCATTGATGGTTGGCAAGCAAAAGTTTCACTCCAGAAGTTACATTTAATAGTACTCAATAATAATAATAAATTTATTTTTATATTATAGCGCAGAGTACTGTATGCACTTTACATTGAATGTAAAAGCCTGATCAGAATTACAAGTAAAGATAATGAAAAATATTGAAAGTTTTTGTGCAATCAAATCAACAATCAGAATTTTATTTTAAAACAACACAAACAACTGAAGGCAGCAGGCCACTGATTATGAATATATCAGTAATTAAATATTTTGACAGTTTTATCACCATTACATGCTACTGCAATCATACATCATATACAGTAGTTATCATGTATACTCATAATCATATGTATACTCTTTAAACATAATCAGATAAAATAACACTATACTAACTAGGTGTAATGATTTAACAAACTAAACCTAAACAAATAGCAAACCATATAGTTTTTTCCGATTACAACTTGAAACTGTATTTACGGCATACATATTTTTTAATCCAATATTCAATACTCATATAAAAATTGTGGCTAGGGCCAAATTTAATGTAAATTTTCAAAAGAGTACAGCTCATCTATTTTCACCTTAACATTACCTTAATACTTTTAAGACTTGTTTGTTATGAGGATTGTATGTTATTGTTGTTGTTGTTGTTGTTGTTGTTGTTATTATTACTATTATTATTATTATTATTATTATGTTGTAATGATGTTGTTTTTACTGTCTTAATTTTATTAAAGAAGGCCCTGAATATCAGTTAACTTAAAGGGCTAACCTGGAAGGGTTACCCTCTTTAAAGATAGTTGAAATAAAATAAAATAAATAAACAAAATACACTCACATTACATCAAAATTACAGATTGAGAATGGGTTTTAAAATATCACATTGAAAAGATATTATCAAATTATAAAGCAGAAAATGTAGAAACACAAGTACCAGTAATATTTTTAAAATGTTAATAATTACTACCAAACAAAGCTATAACCATCATCATCAAATTATTACAAACATCAATAAAATAAGAACAACAAAAATTATACCATGTTTTTTTGGTCAGTTCATTAAATTATATAAATGCAATTTTCATATATATTTTTTTTTTATTACTTCGCGATTTTTTAAAGTACTGTACTCTAAGCATTTTTGTTTTCCATGTATTTTTTACTTAATATTCTTATTCCTCGTTATAACACTGAGGAAAAGCCCTATGTTCTGTTATACAAACATAGCAAGTCTAGTTACTATTGTTTTTATGCACTACAGACGACACGAGTAATAAATAAGCGTCTAGAATTTTAGATTCATGCTGTGTGACGTCACTATAATTGAATTGCTAGTTTCAAAAATGTTGAACATGCATGTTCAGTGTTCTTCTTGGTAACTACTTTACACTCTGAAAATATTTTGTTCAAAATTCATATCAATTTGTAAATGATCGAATGGAACAGACTGTAATGCAGTATAATACTATTAAATAACGGTTTAGATTAGCTGCATTCGGTATTCAATAAAACACAAGAAGCCTACAAAAAGATACTAAAAAGAAGATACAGTTTGATTTGAATTAGATACATGGAAATTCTGTTTTATTTATTTATTTTATTTATTCATTCTTTATGCTGAATATACACTTTCAATACATAGTACTGGTTTCCAAAGTGGTTCAGTTTTAAACTACAAATTTTTAAAAGCAGATATATAAACTGGTAAACAATATCTGTATGACAAACACTTAATCTACACTTAAAATAAATATTACGACTTAAAAATCAAAATGCTAACAAGTGAGTTGTTTAACAACTGAGTTAGCCCTCATCTATTGATACATATAGTTTAAGCAATTTTAACTTATCTTATTTTTCTTAATAATATCTTCTCAATTTTAACTGATAGTAATGTTTTATTGGCCATTGTAATTTAAGTAATATATGTCCCTATCTATTTTTATATTTATTTTTTTAATTGATTGTTTATCTTGTTTTAGTGTAGTTATAATGTGAAGCGCCCTTTGAACATGATTACTTAATGGAAAGGGCGCTATAAAAATGTGGTAAATAAATAAATAAAATAATTAACAACACAGTTCTAGTCACTTTGGGGTCTTTACAAAGACAGGCGGATGTGTACTTACTACATGCAACATGCATGCACAGTGGTCATAATAATTGTTCTCTTTTATCGACACTAATTGCGACGGTTAACATACTAGAGGTAAGCGAGTGGAGCATGTGCCCTCTACAGTAGTTATTTTACATGAATAAAAGGATAGTACTTGTCTAGGAATTATGATAATCTTATACATTACAATTGCCTGTTATAAAACATGTATGGAGCAATGCACAAATCTGCATAACGAGAGCACACAAGATTCAACTAAAGAACAGAAGATGTCATGAAAAATATGAAAAGAATACGGAATGTGAGTCTACAATACTCAACATTTTAGCATGTACTGTGCGGTATAATCCATTTTTATTATCTTTTTTTTTCAAGGTAGTTGGTTATTTTTTTCAAAAGACTTTTCAAATTAATAGAAGCTACATATGTAGCAATATTCATCACTTTGATGTAAATTGTGAACAGCTGTGACAAAACCAGCCATTTGTAAAAAAAAATCAAAATTGAGATTTTAGTATTTTTAGATTCTGCATGAATTCTTCTTTAAAGCATTGTTTATGTGATGGAAATTTTGGGTTTTAGCTAAGTTATGAATACTTAATTCATTGGATATCAGACTAGGTTTTAAGAAATTAATAGTTTAATTATGATTTGTATTTTTAAAAATCATTTTAATGTACTTTTCAGTTAGATTTAGTGATTAATATTTTGTAGAAATGTTCTACAATATATCTTTTTAAATAAAATGCAAAAACATGAAAATGTTCAAAATTCTGATTCCCGAATGTTTTGGGTGCTTGTAAAAAATTAGAAATTGTGACAAACGGAGATTTTGCCAGAGCTGCTTATATTTAAGCAAAAAGAGAAATGTTTTTGTTTTAAGATTTTATATGTAGTAGTTTAATATTTCTATAGTTTTTACACTCATATTTGCTACTGCAACTTTTCGTGGATGATATGAAATGAAGGATAATCCATGTAGATTACTGATTCCAATTTCTGGTTTATCAATTCTTTTAATAAAATTTCCATCACTCCTGAAAAGCTGTAGATTGTGATTGCTAGATATAATGATGTTGTCATCCTCATCAACTACTACTCCACGTGGTTCTTTCAACTTACCATTCTCATCACCTGCTTCAACAAGGACTTTCATGAACTTTCCAGCTTTATCAAATAATTGTAGTCTATCTTTGCCATTCTCTAATACAAGAAGGTTTCCTTGATTTGTAAAGGTAACATTAATGGCTCCACTTATTTGACCTTCTAGTTTTCCTGGTGACCCTATCTTCCTGATCATCCGGCCACTATCAATGTCAAACATAAATACGCAACAGCTATGCCAATCTGTTACATATACAACATTTGTTGCCTCATCCACATGGATACCACCTGGATCCTTCAATACTCTCTTACCAATTGATTTGATCACCTGACCATTCATATTGCATATTTTGATGCATTTAGAATAATCACTAAATGCTATGTTGCCATTCATCATTTTGAACATTCTTTTTACTTGCACCTCTTTTGGTAGTGTAACCTTACCAATATATTCTCCCGAGTGCTTGTACTTAAGTATTTCATTTGTCCAGCATGAAACCAATAAGCAATCATCTTCACACTTAACTACATCTGTAACATATTTGTGTATTTCAATTGTATTTACTAATCCTTCCTTCTCTACTTTGATCATCAATGGTGACTGCTTGATTGGTTCGCCATCAGCACTCACATCTAGTTTACATACTCCTGGACTTGTGCATTCGACTTTCACAAAATAATCTCTTTTGTCATCTTGTTGAACTTGTGTGATATTGGTTTCTCCTGTAGGCTCTGTCCATGTTGCCTTCATTTGGTTTGCATGTATTTCATATTCTTTTGTTTTGATTATTTTGGCAACAATTTTCTGACCTTGGATCACAGATTCCTCTCCCTTTAGTGCTAGACAATCTGCTGCCATAACTTGTGTAACATTTCCAATATCAAATTGTTGGAATGCAGCAAGTTGTTGTTTATTTATTAAGAACTTAATGTATCCATTATCATTTGGCTCTGTTTTTGGCAATTCATTAATTCTGTCCTTCAGTGCTATAATTACTTTTTTACCTGTTTGCATTGCTGTAGCTTCATCACTCTTCATTAACTGATTAAGAAAAGACAGTTTTGTATTTATATCAGATATTGTTGTTTTTAGTTCATCCTTTTGTACATCTAACACCTTGTTTTTCTTTTCGTAGATTGTCTTTACTTCATTTTTCATTTGGTCTCCTTTCTTCTTCATTATCATGCACATTTCTTGCACATGGTTGTCAATATCTCTCAAACTTGTATCTGTATTTTGTTTTAATTTTGTAGCATTCTGAATAACAACTTTAAGGCCATCTTGTAATTTGTTTGTGCAGTCATTTGCTGCCTTCTCCAATGCTGCTGAAGTTTCTTTAAATGTCTGAAATTCTTTAGAAATGCTGATTGGTTTGTGATTGCCTTCCCCTGCACTGTGGTCAGTAATTGCGCAGTCTGTGCATATTGCAGTATTGCATATGCAACAGAAAAATTTTAAAGGCTCACTGTGAAGGGAACACAGTGGAGGACGTAATGCTGCAATCTGTAAAGGGCTCATTGATCGCACTTCCTTCACTGAATGTAGCTTGTGATTTGCCAACACTGGCAATATTTTGTGATGGTCACTACAAGTAGAGCACAAGTAATTTCTGCATTCCTGGCAGTAGTATTTTGCCTCTCCTTTTCCACAAACACACTTCTTCTGCTCTGTTTTCAAAAATTGTTCAATAGTTTCTATTAAGTTATTTAAAATGGTATTTGGTGGAAGATTCTGAAGCCCACCCTCTGGAATAGGATATGATTTTGAACAAGTTGGGCAAATCAGCTTACCCTTCTCCTTCTTTACCCAGTCTTCCAGACATGCCAAACAGAATGTATGGAGGCAGTTGAGGGATTTAGGATTCTTAAGTCTCTTCAAGCATACGGTGCACTCTAGGACCATCTCATCAACATTTTCCAGAAACTCTTTCAGCTCACTGGTAGTCATCTTGAAATAGTCCTGTAAATTATAAATCATCATAAAACATTACGGTAACTGAGAGTTATGGTTGTCATTGTATAGTGTTCAATATGACTGTAAAGAGTATTCTCTCAACCCTAAGGTCAGAGGTTCAAACCTTGCCATGCATTTCTCTTGTGTCCTTGGCAAGGCAGTTTACCTATTTTTATGTTTATCTACCTATGTTGATATGGCATTGAATGCAACAAATAAGTGAGTAACATTTTACTTTCATATCTGGAATTTGTTTTTTAAAGAATTAACATAAATAGTTATCTCCATTCTAATGAATTTGAGCATGTACAGTAGTCGGTATAGGCATTAAATTGCAAGCACGATGTGAATACTCCCAGGAAGTGGAGGAGGTTTTACTTTGTGCTAATGTGCTGATATGGACAGGGGTGATGTTAACATGGCAGCGTGCTATGAATCTCTTGGGCCTTTTTATATACTAATACATTATTCAATCACACCCCTGTCACCAACTGTGCTGAGATCACCCACTCTAACGCATCTCAGAAACAAACTATCTAGCGCTTGTTTGGTCTGTTACAATATTAGTATCATTATATTGCAACTTAATAGAAATAAAAATACAGTACTTACTGCTGTGAGATTCACAAATGAATTTGAAGTTGAAATGTTGTCTGGTTGGATATGATAAGACTCGGTGCCAATTACCAGCAGAAAGACTGTGATCCTTGGTGACTCTTGCTTAAAAGTCATTCAGATTGATTTTGATTGGTTACATTTGTCATGTGGTATGCTTTATGATTATCATTAACATTACTTTGTTTAGTCAGTAACATACAAAATGTTGAACTTTATCTAAGTATGACAAATGAAAAATCTGTAACAAACATTTTTTCATGAAGTTATATGGGCAAAGTTGAAACATAAAGATGAAAACAAGATCATAAAATTTGTAAAAACAAATTGAAGTTCCATAAGTTATACTCTACTTATATGATATATCAGAGAAGGACTATACAATTATAAACTGATTATAGTACAGTCAATAAAGAACTTACTGTATATGTTCAATTTTTAAGATAAGATTAGATAAAATTTATTGTCATTACCACAAAACAAGGTGTACATGAAAAAACATGTGGCAATTTTCCAATGTTGTCATGTGATGATTATAATGAGCCCAAATGTTTTCAACTGTATTTATATCATTTATCTATTTTGTTTCTTTTTTATATTTTTTATAATCTTATTGATTGTTGAAAAGTCTAAATAGGAGATGATATGATAATGATGATAATAATGATAATCATCAAGATTAGATGTGAATTCTGAACTATTATGAAAATTTTACCAAGAATAATAATGTATTGCTTAAAGGTTATAATAATAATGTAATCATCTTTTCATGGAGCCTTTCTGATTCACATATTAAAATCAACATTATGTATTTTTAATTACTTTTTGCACACAGATTCTGAGAGAAGAATACAGACTTTGCCTTGTGCACACAGATTCTGAGAGAAGAATACAGACTTTGCCTTGCTGGTGGTTGTGGAGATTGGTGGTCATATTGAGCATTCTGTGATTAAACCCTGATGATAAAGTGAACCCCTTCAAACCTAGTAAGAGCTTATGTGAGTGTCAATGTAAGTATTTGAATGTAAAAGTTTGTGCTAAGCATGTGATCAAGCAGTACTGTATGTGTTTTTAGAGCTAAAGAAATGATTTATTAGTTAAAATATATTTAATCGAGTCGAATGGGCAAGCGGTTAATGCAGGCATGCCTCAACCTATTGACATAATATCAGCGCTGGTAGTTCTGAGGAGGAAGTATTCTTCTTAGATATTATTTTTAACCAGTGTACACAATTGGCTCCACACTCTAAAGAACACAATATATCTTTCGAGGCAAGTAGGTGTTACCCCAGTGTACTGGGCCATACATTCCCTGTTGTGGACAGACAAGAGTAGCTGATACCGGTTTATTGGGCAGCTCAAAACCCATCTTGAAATAATCCTGTGAATTACAAGTCATTAAAAAACTTTAAAAATCATTTTTCAATTTCTAGTACTAATGATCATCATAGTTATAGCAATGTGGTTCTTTCGTCTCAGATTTAGCACATATTCTTGATGATGGTAGCAGTTTACTTTATGTATTTATATAACAACAGACTAGTCAAAAGAATTCATGGCTCAAGAGAGTCATAAGTGTCACCCACCCCAACAAAATCTAGCCCTAGTATCAATATTGTTTAATACTTTAATTCACAATATAAATTATTGTTTTGCCCATATAGTACGATTTTAATAATGACTGAAAAATTTAATGATTTGTAAAAACTTTGAGTTTTTAATGTTTCATGTGTTCTGGGCCCTCAGGGAGAACGAGTAATATGTTACTGAAGAGGAAACCCAGTATAAAGAACAAATAAATTGAAAAAAAATAAATACCGGGTGTTTTTTGGGGGTTTTTTTTAAATGGAAAGTAAACCATACAGCATGTTTTAAGCTTCTGTTTTATTTTCATCAATCCTTTTTCCATTCCTTATTTGTGCTTTATTTTATTGTGTTGTAATTTTAAGAATGAACATTAACAGAATGGATATGACAGGAAAAGGACAAAACTATGACTAAACATTGACTACTGTGGAGCAAACAAGGTAGGAATAAATTTTACATAATAGAAATTTTGCCAGCTGTGCTCATGTCCAGAAAAACAATAAATTTAAAAGCAAATTGGACAAGTCCTCTCGATAATGGAAAGTAATTTGTTTATTTAGTTATACAGTCATAGCCCCTCGTTTCAGCATAAAATAAGTTAAACCAAATGTGGAATTGTTTTATCACAGATTATTATGTCTGATATTGCTAATAGTCCTGCCAGGGCATAAGTTTCTAGACCTCCACAATCGGAAAGGGAATATGCTCAACCCTTCAAACTGGGACCATAGATTACCTTTATCTGAGTATGACAAAAATAAAATGTTCAACAAACACTTGGGCATGAAGTTTTATAATACCTAGTGGACAAATTTGAAACACAGACAAAATCAATATTATAAAAAAAAATGTCTCCCTTAAAGTTATAGCCTTACTTTTTGTGATACATCAGAGAAAGAGCCATACAAAAAAGTCCTTCGCCAATCCTGCAGTGAGTCCTGCAGGATTCCTGGCCACAAAATCCTGCAGGATCCCTGTGCAGAACGTTTTTTTGTCCGGAAGTACACACTAGTAAAGTCAATAAAGAACTTATATGTTCAACAAACACTTGAGCATGAAGTTATATTTATCTAATAGGCAAAGTAGAAACATTGAGACAAAAAACAAGATTACAAAATTTGTAAAAAGAAATTGAAGCTCCACAGAAAGAATATACAATTATAACTCATTATAATACACTCAATAAAGAACTTTCAGTATAATTTACATTTACATTACAGCATAAATATATTTAGTCATGGAGAAAATAGGCCTAACTTTTGGATTTGATCTTATTGACCCAAAATTCTGAGTATTATGAAATTTCTGTCCAGTGGTACATGATAAAAAAGAAAAAGTAAACGATCTATAGCTTCTAAAATAATTTAAAGATATATACAGTACACTGTATCTTGGAATTCCAAATAAATACTATTGTTATTGATATCAGTTAAAAATATTTGTAAGATAATAGCATATTAACTTGACAATAAATACTTATAACATTATTCAAATACAGTACTGTAATAGTTATATAATTTAATGATAATAATTTGCTATTATAGTTTTAATAGAACTTTTCATTTCAAACTTTCATGGAATTTGTTTCAGTACTATTTTCTACTATAATTTAAAAGTTTATCAAAAGTCTCTAGCATAGTTGATTTGATTAGGAGAAACGAATACATGTAATGGATCTCTTGGGGATCAGTACATGTACACCAACTTCAGCTGTAATTTGTACCTGGGATGCTATAGGCAGCCTTAAATAGACTTAAATTACAAGATGTATACTACACACTGTTTTTGTTTTTTTGTTTTAATTTATTCAGACAGTCAGACACATGGATGTGCAATCAATAGGGTTTAGAATATGAATATTTATTCTATGTAAAATATACTACTGTAGCAAAAAAACATGAAGTAATTTGTTTATTCTATACGGTCACAGCCCTTGGTTTTAGCATAAAATAACTTAAACCGAATGTGGAATTGTTTTATGACAGATTAATATGACTGATATTGCTAATAGTCCTGCAAGTGCATAAGTTTCTAAACAATCGGAAAGGGAATACACTCAACCCTTCAAACTGGGACCATAGATTCTGTTGCGCTACACCAACATGCTTAAAGTAAAGGTTCCCACTCATAAGTGCCAGAAATGTTGTGACATCATCCAACTGTGTTAATCAGGGAGGCTTGGCTTAGCAGACAAGGGCACCACCACTGCTTCCCTATGGTTATGTTTCATTTTAATCTGTGTGACTGTAGGCCTGTATAGATATTGAATTATCATCTCATAGATATTCACTTATTTCTAGATATACAGACTTTGTACACTCAATTATTATAATTCAACTTTAACATGTTTTACAGTAACTTACTGCTTTGCTGGGTTCTACAAACTGTTTAGTATACATTTCATCCACCATTAAAATTAACTACCTGTTATTCATGTTTAGCCTAAATAAGGTACATTACTATTTTCAAATTCATTATATAATATTAAAGTTAAAGCCATGCAAAAAATGCAAAACAACACATTAAATATCAATTAGAAACTAGTTTAAGATATGAATTTATACAAATAATGATTGTTTATTCGTGCAATGGAGTAGAATATTTCACGAGATGAAAGATTGGATGTTCCATTCAACAAGGCATAGCCGAGTTGAATAGAACATGCAATCTTTCACCGAATTAAATATTCTACCCCATTGTACGAATGAGAAACATTCAGTATTTGTTTTATACAACACCTCTGTATCTCTTTCCATTATATCAATAAATACCTTTGTCCTGTAGGCCCTCAGGTGTAGGCCTAGCCTAGGCTGCTGTATCTAACGATAGAAAAATCTTCATCAATTGCTCACATGGTTTTTGTGAGTTACAATTACTTTATTGCTTTTTTTTGTTGATTCGGCATCACCGCATTCAGTAATTCCTCAAAACCTTTGCTCAAAAGTACAAATGACCCAGTATCAAATGGACCTGCCATTTTATCGGCGGAGTGGGCTACCGAATGATTAACTTCTTGTTGATGCGCAGGTTGTAACTACACTAGGCTATTTTTCTCTCGCTCGCGTCGCGTTGCATTTGAGATTTTGTCATCTTTGAGATGAAAAAGTACTACTCAATGATCGTTGACTAGTACTCAAATAAGCATGGGATAGTCATCCAATCTCATGTGTCCTGTTATCAACCAATCAAATTAATAGAATATACAGTATACAGGCATTGTATAATTTAAAATATTACACCCTGTAATTGGTTAGTTACTTGCTGTTAGCTGATGCAAGAAAAAAATTTATTTTAAAAATTGCTTAAAATACAATTATTTTCTTTTGATTATATTAAACTCACTAATAGTCACTAATAAACACTAAATTCTGTGTTGCACATTACTTTATATAAATAAGGTGCAAAGTATAAATCAGTAACCACACTTTAGCAGTCACTCAAGTGCACATTTTCGAAAGGGCAGTTGGTACAATGTTACATCAAGGAGGTATTTTATACCTCCTTGGTTACATCAACATAATAATAATATAATAATAATAATAATAATTATTATTATTATTATTATTATTATTCCTAAAATTACTGCTACTGCTGGTAAAAGTTTACTGTTCAGTGTCCTGTAACATCAGCATATTTTGACTGTTTAACAACCATGGTGGCACTGTTGCTGATGGTTAAGAAGATGCTTGTTCTCATTCCTATCTAAGGGTCATGGGTTCAAATAATGTAAAACAGATTATATTCACTAATTAAGAGCAACTACAAGTCCAACATTAGCAAATACATTCTTATCCTAGTACTGAAACTTACAGTAATAATAATAATAATAATAATAATAATAATCATAATATTATAATTATTGTTATTACTTTGATAATGTGTGTGATTTTGTTTACCGTCTCCATTTTGATGTTTTTAACTTTTAAGGCAATTTTTAAATTTCTTATGTATGTGCAATTCAACTGTTTTTAGTTGTGAATAAAGTATATTGTATATTGTATATTGTATATATTGTATATTGTATAGCTATAGGAACATAGGTGCCATAATGTCCGTGGTCAAATACATAAATAAATTGATAATAATAACTATTTTATACAACTACAGTAATTTGAATACCATCCTGAAAACTTGATCAACTTTAGAGTATTTATGTAATAAAAAAACTATATTCATTCTTTTAGTATATGCCAATTTTTTAACTTGATACAAACATAATACCACAAGAATGTGGGCAGCAGAATATCAATATATTTAATAATTGAATATGTTGATACTTCTGTTACCATTATTTGCTATGGCAACTCTACGTGGATGATATGAAATGATGGTTAATCCACAAAGATAGTTGATTCCATCTTCTTCTTTATCAATTCTTTTAATGAATTTTCCATCACTACTGAATAGCTGTAGTCTGTAGTTACTTGCTATAATGATGTTGTCATCCTCATCAACTACTACTTCACACGGATTTGCCAACCTGTCATTCTTATAACCCCCAACAAGGATTTTTATGAAACTTCCCTCATTATTAAATAACAATAATCTCTTGTTGTACTTCTCCAGTATGAGAATAAGTCCCTGATTTGTAAGAGTGACATCAGCGACATCAGTGACATCAGTGACTCTACGAATTCCGCTACGAATTCCGCTAGGAGTTCGATATTGTCGGTTACCATCTGACCCTATCCATCCTATCTTTTGGCCACTATCAATGTCAAACTTAACCACACATCCATTATTAACATCTACTACATACACAACATTTGATGCCTCATCCACATGGATACCAGCTTCTGTATTCATAATTACTATCTGACCAGTTGATTTGATCACCTGACCATTCATATTGCACACTTTGATGTCACCACTATTTGAATCACTAAAAGCTATGTTACCATTTTTCATTGTGTACATTTTGTTAACTCTCACAACTTGTGGTAGCATAATTGTACAAATATATTCTCCTGATTGCTTGTATTTGAGCATTTCATTTGTGTGACATGAAAAAATCAAGCAATCATCTCCACACTTAACTATATCTGTAACATAATCTTTGTTTATATGAATAGTGTTTACTAATCCTTCCTTCTCTACTTTGATAATCATTGGTGACTGCTTAATTGGCTCCCCATCGGCACTTACATCAAGTTTACAGACTCCTAAACTTGTGCATTTTCTTGTCACAAAATAATCTCCATTGTCATCTTCTTGAACTTGAGTGACGTTGGCTTTTCCTGTAGGCTGTGTCCATGTTGCCTTCAGTTGATTTGCATGAATTTCACATTCATTGGTTTTGATTACTTTGACAATAATTGTCTGACCTTGGGTCACATAATTGGCTCCCTTTAATGTTAAATACTCTGCTGCTGAATGTGATACATACCCTATATCACATTTTTTCAATGAATGAAACTGATTTTCATTGATAACAAATTTAATTTTTCCATTATCATTTGGCCGTGTTTTTGGCAATTCATTAATTATGTCCTTCATTGCTGTACTTAATCTTTCACTTGATTGCATTGCTGTTGCTTCATCACATTTCAACAAATGATTAAGAAAACTCAGTTTTGTATTTATATCAGATATTGTCGTTTTCAATTTATCCATTTGTATATCCAACACCTTTTTTTTCTTTTTGTAGATTGATTCTACTTTATTTTTAATTTTGTCTGCATTCTGTTTGATTATCTTGACCAATACTTGTACATGATTGTCAATATCTTTTAAACTTGTATCTTTGCTTTGTTGTAGTTCTGTAACATTCTGAATAACTGCTTTGAGGCCATCTTGTAATTTGTTTTTGCAGTCACTGGCTGCTTTCTCCAATGTTGCTGAAGTTTCTTTAAATGTTTGAAATGCTTTAGAAATGCTGATTGGTTTGTGATTTCCTTCCCATGCATTGTGGTCAGTAATTGTACAATGCATGCATATTGGAATATTGCATATGCTGCAGAAAAATTCTAAAGTCTTGTTGTGATGTGAACATAGCGGAGGATGCAATGATGCAATCTGTAAAGGCGTCATTGATCGCACATCCTCCACTGAATGTAGCTTGTGTTTTTCAGACATCGGCAATATTTTGTGATGATCACTACAAGTAGAGCACAAGTAATGTCTGCATTCCTGGCAGTAGTATTTTGCCTGTCCTTTACAAATACATTTCATCTGACTTGTTTTTGAAAATTGGTCAATAGTTTCTAATAAGTTATTCAAAATAGTATTTGGTGGAAGCTTCTGAAGCCCGCCCTTTGGAATGCAACATGATTTTGAACATGTTGGGCATGTTAGCTTACCCTTCTCCTTAACCCAGTCTTCCAGACATGCTAAACAGAATGTATGAAGGCAGTTGAGAGATTTAGGATTTTGAAGTCTCTTGAAGCATATGGTGCACTCTAGGACCTTCTCATCAACATTTTCCAAAAACTGACTCAGCTCACTGGTAGCCATCCTGAATTAATCCTGTGAATTAAACATTAAAAACTATCTGTTGACTTGACCAGCAAGTTGTTATCGTCAGTAAGACACTGATAAACATACAGGTGGCATATGCAGCGGTGGCTTCATAAAATTTGGAGACAAGGGGCCCCGACATGTCCGATGGCATGGGTCCAAACTAAGGGGCCGACTGGAGCCTCGATCAGGTAACGCCTATGCACTCTCGTGGGGCGGTCTGCTGGGCCTCCGTCCTCACGTGTTCCTTGATCTACCACTCTGACCAATACAGGTTTTGTTGATACATAACAACATAATTGTTACATTTCAATCACTAAGTTTTTAGTAAATGTTTTTAAAACACAAACAAAAGCACTTTTTTTAATGATTATAGAAGTATTTTGCACTTTTAATTTTAACATGAAATAAACATGTCCTAAAAAAAAATTTTAGTGCCACTCAGCCTTTTATAGATATTGTTAGATGGAAGTACTCTCTGGTTAATGATAATACGGTGTACGGTAAGAATGGCCCTGGAAAAAAATGGCCCCGGAAAAATGGCCCCAAATGACAGGTAGGTAAAAATGGCCCCAATAATAAAATTCTGGATTAAAACTGATTTTTTAAAAATCATTACATGCATTCTTTTTTAACTGAAATAATTTAGTTTTTAAAAGGACTCTAACATCAAATAAATTGCCATTTACATTTCACTTTTTGCAGGAATTACATATTCAATGATAAAATATTAAAAGATAAAAAAAAAGCCATGAATAACACTTTTTATTTTTTTTCCATTTAAATGTTAAAAAATAGCAACATAATCAATAAATCAACATAAATCATGCATTTATTAATACTAAAATATTTTATTTGTGGCCAATTTCATGGAAGTGGAATCACAATTTTCCAGAAATTTAATTCGGGTATTGGTAAACCCCGCAAACAATGAATATCAAATTATTTATTTATTTTTATTTATTTATTTTTTTTTTTTAGAAAAGAGAGTTCTACAATTGTAATTAAAAGGTTTGGATGGGGTTCGCAGTGTGTTTGGAGGTTTGTGGTGTATTTGCAAGTATTTTCGCCATTTTAATTCTTAGCATAATTGCCATATTTACATAATTATATATATAGTATCTCAGTTTACATTATTTAGTATAGTTTTAGGCACTAAAAGTTAGTTGGCGGGGAGTAAAAACCAAGTATACAATTAAATAAGTTGCTTAAATAAATGTATTCCTAATTGTTCAGTTTACTTTAAAAACAATATTTGATTAACAAATATTAACTTTAAGCAGGAACATTTATTGCTAAGTTTGTGAGAAAGTAAGTACAATTTGCATCTGTTGTGTAACTGTATTTGTTATTGATTCAATTCTTGCTTATTACAGTATATAAATATTTGAAGATTTAAAAAAAAAATATCATTTCTCTTACTGATTTTTTTAATTGGGGCCATTTTTACCTACTTGTCATTTGGGGCCATTTTTACTTGGCCATTTTTACTGGCTCCATTTTTTCCTGGACCATTTTTACCATGGCCAGTTTTACCTACATTCAATAATACTATACCATACTGTGAACATTTTTGCCCATTTTAGTTGTTTTAAATGTTGCTAATAATTAGCTTCAGTTATTATGCTTTATTATAACTATTTAAAAACTTTAAATGAAGTAATTACCTTATGTTTCCTTGCTGTGAGGTATGTGTACTTGTACAACAGAACAACAGTTGGTGTCTTTGCTGATTGTAAATGTGACCTGGTATAGGATAACCAATTCATAGTGTGTAATCCAGTGTGACTTGATAATGTTGTCATGCAAATTTATGGTTGGATTTTTCTCTGGCTATTCATACATTACAATAAGATTGATATTGAAATAACAAAGAAAACAAGTATAGATATACTGAATTATCATATATGCACATCCATTGCTTTGGTTTAAAATCTGCAAAAGAATGTACTATTCTTTGATCTATAGTACTATGTGAATTATTGCTGTTTCTATTCCCAATGCCAACAGGGACGGATCCAGAAGGGAGGCACGGAAAGGCATGTGTGCCACCCCCCCACCCCACCACCGTTTTGCCACTAAATTTTAAAATTTTCAACGCAAATCACTTCAGTGCAACTGACCTATTCTTAGACAACTGTTGTGCCCCTCCCCCCACATTTGAAAAATTATGGATCCGCCCCTGAAAAATGTTATCATATATTGTTTCTGGTTGTTAATAATTAATTTTAGCAATGTTCTTCTTCATGTTGCCGGCATCGTCTTTGTCTTCATTGTCATTGTCGCTGGGTAAATTGATTGTTACCACAATAAACTTAAATTTTTGTAAGTCCGAATGATTTTTTAACTTGGGAGAATTTAAGATGGTAATATGAAGATGGAGCCTACTGTTTTGGTATTTAAGTGAATATGCTAATTGCTTATTTGCATAATTAATATGTCACTAATCATGAATTTTACAATAAGTACCATCATATTTCCCATAAAAAAATTATATTTTAGTTGAAACTGTAATATCATGCATTTACATTGCAGAAAACAGTGATTCAATTTAATGTTGAAATGAAACTTTCCTTCATATATTTTGTTATTAATAAACTAGTATTAATTATTAGATTTAACGCAATTTGCATTGCTGAAAGCGTTTTAAACTAGTCAGGATGACGGCTAATGCAAGTTGTCATGCAGAGCACTAAAACCAACTACAATGTACCACTTTGTAAAAAAACCAGCCATTGATCATACGATCATTATTGTGATGTTTGTCTAGCTGGGTATACAAAGGAAAATTCATACAGTGTTCTTTCGCAGCCTAAAAATACATGCTTCACTATTCCAGCCTAAATATAATGATTTGAGGCATCTATCGATTGAAGACTGTTTTCAGAATCTGAGGATTTCCCATATCTTGGCTAGGCTAAGGAATTCCGTAACTTATTACTTATTACAATGTAATTTGGATGCCGCATCATTAGTGGATCAGTTGCTTCTTAAAAAATAATATACTCTCCTATATACACTCTGTACTTGTGAATTTTAAAAATTATAGCCTTTTATGATCAAAAAGTTTTAATCTGGTTTTGTAACTGTATAATCCAATTATTTTTAAATAGTAAACCATTTTTTTTTAATAATTGGATTATAGCCTTATATTTCATTGGCTACCATTTAAAATATTTTTTTTTTCTATTATTTATAAACCACAAATTGGACTACATTGTTTTAATTTATGATTTTTGGTGTCTTTGCAGGATCATGGCATAATGTCAAGGCTCTGTATTTACTTTTGTATTTATTGCTTTTTTTTTTTTTTAAATACACATGCTGAATTACACCAACAATTTGCATACCTTCTTAAAATGATTTGTAAGTGTTGTAGATGGCATTTTTTCATTCCAAAATACTAAACCAGGCAACCATAGTATTGCAATAATGTTGACGACAAAATCAAATATCAATTTTTTTAAATTGTTTTTTCTTTTTTATGGACCCAATTGAAATTTGTTTTAATAGCTTCATCCATTCTCCCATTTTCTTATATTTTAACTTCAAATATCCTTCTAATTCATTGATTTTTTTATTGAGGGCAGCAGACCATAATAATAATATTTATTTATTTGGACTTACACATTTACTTCAGTGGCACACTTTGAAAAAAACAAAGGTGCATCTAAAACATTACAAGGACAGCTGACTCTCAATGAGTTATAGTAAAATTTTGCTTAAGCTGCCCCTGACCATAATTTTTGTTGTACTGTACCTTTTGTAAATGTGTATTGGTCGAATAAATAAATGAAATGAAATACTAAACTTACAACTAATTCAAAGCAATGTAAATTAATCCTTTCCTCCTTCCCTGATAATTCAAATGTAATCCCTCCTCACAAATACAACTGAACTAAACTTTACCCCTTATTTTCAGAAACATTATTCAGGTACCCTTCTTCCCTTCCTAAACAATTCAAACATTTATCCCATCCCCAAAAAACAATATAGAACTTTAAACTTAAAAATTTAAAAAAAACAGTATGCCAAAAATATAACAATTAAAATGATGAACTGTATACTGTAGTAGAGCATGGATTTCAATTTCTCACTGCAGAATTTCCAGGTTCTCTTTGTATCTTTTGCAAAACTTGTCGAAAATATTTTCATACACCAAATACTAATTCAGTTTTCCATATAACTAATTTGTATGTTACAGTATCTTTGTGTAAGTATTCACATCAATTATAAGAAAAGGGATTCGCATTTAAAATGCAAAGGAACACATGTGGGGCAGCAGACCATCAAATATCTTAATAATTGAATATTTTTATGGTTTTGTCACCATTATTTACAACTGCTACACTCCTTGGATGATATGAAATAATTGATAATCCATATGGTCTTTTGATTCCATCTTCTGGTTTATCAATTCTTTTAATGTAATTTCCATCACTACTGAAGAGCTGTAGTTTGTGACGGCTTGATATAATGATGTTGTCATCCTCATCAACTACTACTCCACCTGGATACCTCACCTTACCATTCTCATCACCTGCTCCAACAAGGACTTTCATGAACTTTCCCTTGTTGTCAAATAATTGCAATCTGCTATTTTCATACTCTAATATAAGAATGTGTCCTTTATTTGTAATAGTAACATCTATGACTCCACTCATTTGACCTCTGTTGCATTGTGACCCAATGCTTCCTTTGAACTCTCCACTACCAATGTCAAATATTAACACACAGCCTCTATATCTATCTCCTACATACACAATATTTGATGTCTTATGCACATGAATACCAGATGGATCTATAAGTAATCCCTGACCAATTGATTTGATCACCTGACCATTCATATCGCATACTTTGATGCATGTATACGTATCACTGAATGCTAGGGAACCATTCTTCATTTTGTACATTCTGTCAACTACCACACCTTGTGGTAGTATAACTGTACCAATATATTTTCCTGATTGCTTGTATACTAGTATTTCATTTATAAATACTGAAACTAGCAAGAAACCGCCATGCTTTACTACATGACTAAGATTTCTATCAACATGTACTTGAATGGTATTTACTAATCCTTCCTTCTCTATTTTGATTATCATTGGTGACTGCTTGATTGGTTCACCATCAGCACTCACATCTAGTTTACAAACACCTGGACTTGTGAATTTTCCTCTCACAAAATAATTTCCTTTGTTATCGTCTTCAACTTGTGTGACGTAGGTTTCTCCTGTAGGCTGTGTCCATGTTGCCGTTAGTTGATTTGCATGTACATTACATTCATCAGTTTTAATTACTTTGATAACAATTGTCTGACTTTGGGTCACAGATTCCTCTCCACTTAATGTCATACAATCTGCTGCCCTCATTTCTGGAACGCTTTAGAAATTCTAATAGGTTCGTGATTGCCTTCCCCTACACTTTGGTCAGTAATTGTGCAGTGCATATACATATTGGAATATTGCAAACATAGCAGAAAAATTGTAGAGCCTTATTATGAATGGAACATAGTGGAGGGTGTAATGCAGACATCTGTAAAGGGGTCATTGATTGTTCATCTTTATCACTGTCGATTGCATGCCCTCCACTGAATGTAGGTTGTGATTTGCAGACATCAGCAAACTTTTGTGATGGTCACTACAAGTAGAGCACAACATATTAAATGTATAATACAGTATAATAATAATAGTAATACACATTTTTAAAACCTATTAAAGCAAACAAAAACTGGCTTGTCAGCGGACCTGGAAGATGTTAGAAAGAAGTTGAGGTATTTGAAGAGGAGTGTCTGGATTTGAATAATTCAGGATCAGAGATGATATGTAATTGTGGTGGCAGAGAGTTCCAGAATTTAGGAGCAGAAAAGCAAAACGAGCGTTCACCGGTACGAATATGCTTGACTCGTGGAGTAACAAGTGTGAGGGATTGAGAAGAATGAGTAGAACGGGAAGCAACATGTTCGTCAATGAGCGAACAAAGATATAGTGGGGCAAGACCATGGATAGATGATGTGCATTTCTGGCAGTAGTATTTAGCCTCTCCATTTTACACAAATGCATTTTATCTTAACCTTTTTCGAAAATTGTTCAATTTCTAATAAGACATTTGGTGAAAGGTCCACCCTCTGGAGTAGAATATGATTTTGAGCAAGTCAACATACACTTCGTCTTAACCCAGTCTTTCAGACAAGCCAAACAGAAACTATAGAGGCAGTTTAAGGATTTAGGAATTTGAAGTCTCTTAAAGCAGATAGTTTAATATAGTTTACTTGTAGCCTTCTTTAAATATAACCTGCAAATTTTAAATCATGTAAAAATATTTTCATATCCTGGGAGTACTGGGATTGTAATGCTATAGATTACAATATGATAGTAATGAGTGGCTGAGCGGTTCAGTAAAAGTTCTAATGTCTGTGTTAATATGACCTCATAAGAATTTTATGATTTTTTTCACTCCCATTCATAGTGTTGAACTATTATATTATTAATATCATTATATTACAACTTAATGTAAATACTTACTTTTGTAATATTCACTATAAATTTGAAATATTGGATGCAAGGAACTCAGCAAGGTTTCCAACTGAAAGATTGTGTTTCTGGGTGATTGTTGCTTTTAAACAGACATGGGCATTCCATAGGCTGATTTTGATTGGTTAGATTTGTCATGTGATATGATAAATTGGTTCCATAAAAACTTATTTGGTAGTTAATATAAAAATTTGTCTGAGTGACAAGTGATTAATAACAAAATTGTCACAAACACTCGAGTATAAAGGTTATAGAAAACTACCTAATGGGCAAAAATGAAACATTGAGACAAAAACAAGGTTATAAAAATTGAAAAAAAAAAACAATTTGAAGCCCGGCTACAATTGGTATTTGTTATACCCTGCCTTTATATGATACATCATCAGAGAAAGAGTATGGTAAACAAACACTTGGCCATAAAGTTATATCCACCTAATGGGCAATGTTGAAACACAGACAAAAACAAAGTTATAAAATTTTGTTAAAACAAATTGAAGCTTCACAACTTATACCTTGCTTTTATGCGATACATCAGGTGATCAATTGTTTACTGAGGTTAAATAAAGTTTTTATTATCATTATTATCAGAGAAAGAGTACACAATTATACATTGAAGAACATTTTATGTTTATTTTGCAAATGTGGCAATTTGCCATGTTGTCATATGATCGTTATAATGAGCCCATTTTCATAGTCATGATGATAAATTACTAAAATTATTTCAATCATCTTTATTATTATTTGTAATCTTATTGATTATTATTAAAAAGTTAAATCTGTAGAGCAAATATGATGATGCTGATGATCACAAAATGATCTGATGATTGTATGTTAATTCTCAATTATTATGGTGATAAAATCATATAAACATATTAATGTAATATAATTATAGTGCTAAAAAGTATTGTAGTATACTCTGTCATATAAAGATAAATACTGTAATGGTAATATATAATAACATTTGTATTATTATCTTGCATATCGATTGATGATTGTGGTAATGGAGATTGTAGCATTGGCAATATAGTAATGATGTTGTAGTGTTAGTGTTTAACTGATACCTCATACCCAGGGTTGATAAAAATAATTTTTTGATTGACCATTCATAGCATTGGACATGCTGTTAGTTTGGAAAATGTTTGTAATATACAGTCAAACTTGCTTAAGTCTATATAAGTACGACTTAGATTAAATTTGACTGAAACAAATCAAATTTTATTCTAGTTATATCACAATAGCAACTTGACTTGGAGAGTTAGGCCTTACAGAGTCCGGAACACATTAACACGCACGGACGGTACACGCACAATGTTGATCCCACATTTGGCCTAGTACTGTAGAAGTGAAGGCCTAGGCTACCTAAACTTACCTTGAAAGCAGTATTCTTCAGAGTACCAACACATTGCATTAATTCTTCAATTATTACAGTATGTTTGTTTAAATGTTTTGTTAACTGCTTCTATGCCATTCTTTTGAATACAGTATAAAGAGGAATCAGTCAATTTACTTAAATTAAAGCTAAATCATATTTATATTTGATAAACTAACATTTAATAATTGATTTTTGCATGGCCATCAAGCAAACACGTATTAAATATGATAAATTTGGTTGGAAAATCCCAAAGACCAAACAATTACTAGATGAAAGTCTATTATATATATTTCAACACATGTATTAATTGTAAGTAAACCAGATGTGTATACCCTGCTGCAAAATGGACCATTCAAAAATTCTTCTCGCTGCACTGCGAGGAGAGCAGGCGATGTTCTGCAGATAGTTTGTATGCAACAAAGATTGGGATGAAGATAAAACCAGCATATTTGTCCACAAGACATTAATTATACAATTAATGTACGTATCTTACAATAAAATTTAATTTACTCTGTTTAAAAAAGAACTAACAAAACCTGAAACAGTGCTTAAACATTAGTCGCTTGTTGACTTTACCACATGCTGAACAATAGTAGTGAGGAATGTGGGTATTAAATATGATAAATTTGGTTGGAAAATCCCAAAGACCAAACAATTACTAGATGAAAGTCTATTATATATATATATTTCAACACATGTATTAATTGTAAGTAAACCAGATGTGTATACCCTGCTGCAAAATGGACCATTCAAAAATTCTTCTCGCTGCACTGCGAGGAGAGCAGGCGATGCTCTGCAGATAGTTTGTATGCAACAAAGATTGGGATGAAGATAAAACCAGCATATTTGTCCACAAGACATTAATTATACAATTAATGTACGTATCTTACAATAAAATTTAATTTACTCTGTTTAAAAAAGAACTAACAAAACCTGAAACAGTGCTTAAACATTAGTCGCTTGTTGACTTTACCACATGTCTGAACAATAGTAGTGAGGAATGTGGGTTGAGTCGCATGTAAAATAAACTAGACAATGTACCGCTATGTAATGTAAACACGAGTCACTTATCAGGCTTACTTAGTGTGTGAGTTTCTGCATTGCCAAGTGTATGAGTCACTTGTTGACGTTCACAGCGATGTTGATAAAGCAGCGACAGCTTAAAATGATTGAAGTTTTACGTCACCATTTCTACTTACGACCTAACAATTAATGGAAAACAGATCAAATTGGCATGTAAAATATTCAACTTAAATTTATTCGAGTTAGAACAAATATTACCCATTGTAAATATAGGGAAGATGAAGTGACATGAAAATAATTTCGACTTTGACAATTTTTCGACTTAGGCGAGTTTGACTTTAGTAGAATTTTTTGACATAAAATAATTTAATCTTTTGAGCAATCCTACCAGGTACTGATAAGTAGTCTTTGTTTTTTTTTGTTTTTTTTTGTATTTTTATGTTTCTTCTTGTAAATTTGAAATTTGATGGAATAAATGATATGATATGATCTAAAATAACAGTCTATTAGTCCTCTTCATCAATGATGATATCTACTAGAGGCAGGTCTTTAATAGTACAATCATGTTTCCTCCACAGTGGTTGTCTTCTAATGGTTGGCTCTGTCCAGATGAATGACCCTCCTCTGAGAGGTGGCCATCTCCACTCTACAAATACAAAGTTCATTGTCATGGTGACTTCTCACACGGTAAGATACGTCAGCATTTATCTAAAGCCTGGTATATACATTGTGCACGCTCCGTGTGCGCATTTACCTAATGCAGTACTGTCAGCTGATCATTGATGGTTGTCTGTGCAGGCTGCATGTGCGCATTTATCTAATGCAGTACCAGTCAACTGATCATTGATGGTTGTCTGTGTGGATCATGAATACAATTAATAGTATGAAGCATTGTCGTATCTTATTTTATGGAATTCTATTGACGGCTGTTGCTGTTTGTACCGGCTTTTAAACATTACATTCAGTCATGTCGTGACCTGATAGGAGACTCTCCTATGATGGTCGACCTTTTGATGATGAAAACTTAATGACAAGCTGTAGGTCCACTCCAAAAGTTATACTTAATAGTGCACAATAATAGTAATAATAATAATAAATTATTATTATTTAATTATTTTTATATAGCGCAGATTTCTATAAACATCTGTGTGCTTTACATTGAAAGCAAAAGCCAGATCAGAATTAAAAGAAAACATGATTAAAAATGAGCAAAAATCTTTGTGCAATCAAATAAACAATCAGATTTTTATCAAAATAATAATATCTCGGTATCTTTATTCAAAATTTTACAAAAAAAATAAAATCAAGTTGGCAAAATAGAGTTCCTTACCAGCTAAAAGCTGAATTGGGGACACTCTTCACAAATAGCCAAAGAGAAACATCAATTTAAAAAATACAAACCCGAGTCACATACATAAACAGATTAAACCCCATTTATTTACAAAAATAAAAAAAACCAAGTCAAATACAAAAATAGAATTACTGTACCTAATAAGCTAGGAGGACAGTATAAGACTCAATGAAAAAAATTATTAATTACTGTGTTAAAAATTCCAATTATATTTGGTTTGATTATTATTAGATAGATTCAAGTAAGCCTGTGAGATATGGAAGGGGAGCTTTTATAAATCTAGTTGTAGTTATACCATGATGTCCATATCTTTTGTCCCTTCTAAGTCGCATGGTGTGAGTAGAGCTTAGCCGTGGAAACCAGTTGCTGAATGAAAATATCATTCTTACTGGCTTTCATAGCAAATACACAATGACTTCCAACATTCACTGAGATGTTCAAGCTCCAGGTATTTGAGCGCACAGTCATAAGTCGTATACTGCCCCCCAAGGATGGAATGGCAAACTCGTTTTTACATACCTTCTAGACGGGATATCTGTAGCACAGTGAGGCTGTTATTCCACAATGCAATGGCATATTCTAATATAGGGCGGATGTAACCTTTGTACACAGTCAATAACTCTTTAATATTCAAATCAGCCTGTTTCAATTTATGGACCATGAATTAGCTTTTTGTAGCATAAGTTTGACATGACCCCTGTAGCATAAGTTTGACATCCCCCCCCCCCCCCCATTTAAAATCTGACACACACTAACACTGTGAGGGCAGCAGACTACTGAGTATCATCAGTATATTTAATTTAGTAATTAAATATTTTGACAGTTTTATCACCATTATTGGCTACTGCAAATCTATGCGGTTTATGTGAACTGATGGATATTCCTTCTGCATACTGAATTCCAGCAGACTCTTTGTCGATTCTTTTAATGAAATTCCCATCTTTACTGAATAACTGTAACTTATGCTTATTTGATATAATAATGTTGTCATTCTCATCAACTACTACTCCACAGGCATACCTCACCTTACCATCTTCATAACCTTTTTTTACAAGGACTTTCATGAACCTTCCTTCATTATCGAATAGTTGTAATCTATTGTTACCATACTCCAGTACAAGAAGATGTCCTTGGTTTGTAAGAGTTACATCAATTACTTCACTTATTTGACCTTTTTGGTAGCCATGTGACCCTATCTTCCTGATCACCTGTCCACTATAAATATCAAACATATATACCCAGTCAATACTCAAATCTGCTACATACACAACATTTGATACTTCATCAACATGGATCCCCCATGGGTCCTTTAAAACCCCCTGACCAATTGATTTAAGCACCTGACCATTCATATTGCATATTTTGATGCATTTAGAATAATCACTAAATGCTATGTTACCGTTCTTCATTTTGAACATTCTGTGAACTTTCACACCTTGTGGAAGTGCAACCGTACCAATATATTCTCCAGATTGCTGGTACTTGAGTATTTCATTTGTCATATTTGAGACCAGCAAGTAATCATCTTCACACATAACAACATCTCTAACATATTCTTTGTTTATATCAATAGTGTTTACTAATCCTTCCTTCTCTACTTTGATTATCATTGGTGACTGCTTGATTGGTTCACCATCAGCATGCACATTTAGTTTGCAAATACCTAGACTAGTGCACTTTTCATTCACAAAATAATCTCCCTTATCATCTTCTTCAACTTGAGTGATGTTGGTTTCTCCTGTAGGCTGTGTCCATGTTGCCGTCAGTTGATTTTTGCGTATTTTACATTCGTCAGTTTTAATTACTTTGATAGCAATTTTCTGATCTAGAGTCGCAGATTCCTCTCCTTTTAAAGTTAAACCGTCTGCTGCCCTCATGTATAATATATCCCCAATATCACGTTGCAATGAAACATTCCACTTCTCATTGATAACATATTTTATTTCTGCATTATCATTTGGCTCAGTTTTTTGCAGTTCATTAATTCTGTCTTTTAGTGCTGTGATTACTCTTTCAGCTGATTGCATTGCTATAGCTTCATCACTCTTCAATAATTGATTTAGAAACCTCAGTTTTGTATTTATATCAGATATTGTTGTTTCTAATTCAACTGTTTGGTCATGTAACACCTTATTTTTCTTTTTGTAGATTGTCTCTACTTCTTTTTTCATTTTATCTCCATTCTCCTTTATTTTCTTGACCATTATTTGCACATGACTGTCAATATCTCTCAAACTCCTGTCTTTATTTTGTTGTAGTTTTGTAGCATTTAGAAGAACAGCTTTGAGGCCATTTTGCAATTTGTTTTTGTACTGATGTGCAGCTTTCTCCAATTCTGCTGAAGTTTCTTTAAATGTTTTGAATGCGTATGAAATGCTGATTGGTTTGTGTTTCCCTTCCCGCTCTCTGTGGTCAGTAACTGTGCACTGTATGCAAATTGGAATATTGCAGCAAAAAAATTTAAAGGGCTTCTTATGAAGGAAACACAGTGGATAATGTAACAATGCAATCTGTATAGGGCTCATTAATTGCATGTCTTCCACTAAATGTAGCATTGGAAATTTTTGGTGATGGTCACTACAAGTGGAACACAAGTAATGTCTGCAATCCTGGCAGTAGTATTTTGCTCCTGTTTTTCCACAAACACATTTCATCTGATCTGTTTCTGAAATTTGTTCAATAGTTTCCAGTAAATTATTTATAAAGGTATTTGGTGGCAGCTTCTGAAGCCCGCCCTCTGGAATGGAATACGATTTTGAGCAAGTTGGACAAGTCAGCTTACCCTTTGCCTTAACCCAGTCTTGAAGACATGACAAACAGAAACTGTGGAGGCAGTTGAGAGATTTAGGATTTTGAAGTCTCTTAAAGCATATGGTGCACTCTAGGACCTTCTCATCGATATTTTCCAGAAACTGATTCAGCTCACTGGTAGCCATCTTGAATTATCCTATGAATTAATCGTTTAAAAAAAATATAAGTGGTTGCTGGGATTGATTTGCTAAATATACCTTCAATAAGACACAGATAAACAAAAAAGGGTTTATCGAAAACAGAGACCCAATATCGATCCACTTGAAAGCAGTGACCTACCTACCTTAGGTCTTCGTTTTCCTTTACTGTTTTCGTGTGCCTGGTGTCTTTTTTCATAAGCAATACTTAAATACCTCCTAGGGTAGTGTTGTCTCGATCAGCTCCACCCCCTGTCCCCCTTTCGGACATTACAGCGGCGGTTTCAAGAGATGTCCGAAAGGGGGACAGGGGGTGGAGCTGATCGAGACAACACTACCTGTCCCCCTTTCGGACATCTCTTGAAACCGCCGCTGTAATGTGTTTATCACAAGGAAATTTATATAACTGATAAAATTTTTGCAAAAGCAACGTATAGCAATACTGTAATGGACATTATGTACGTTTTCACTTTCCAAGAAAAATAGAGTTAAATCATTGAAAAAATTCATCTGGACCCAATATTAAATATTGGCTTGTTGGTTCTTTTTTGATAAGCCAATTAATATATTTTTTTTTAAATTAAGAAAAAAACGTACTCACAGGAGGTTTCGCTGATTCTCTGTCAGTATTCTCAAGTGAACTGTGATGTAATTACAGCGTAGCCTTGATCGTGTTGAGGTCGAAGTGCGCCATCAGTCGTCTTGTTTTGACGACTGATAGTCTTTTATAAATAGAGGTGATGGTGGGCACGAACTGTCGCATATCTATGGCGACCTCATCCATTGCAGGGCCGGGGGACCCCGAAGACTACCAGTTGTCAAAACAACAAGACGACTGATGGCGCACTTCAACCTCAATGCGATCGAGGTTACACTATGACCAAACTGTAAATATATCACAGTTCACTTGGGAATGCTGATAGAGTAACAGTGAAACGTCGTGTGAGTACGTTGGATCATAAAAAAAGAATCAACAACCCAATAAATAAAGTTAAAGTTTGCATATTCGCAACTTGGCAATAAATTGTCTTACCCTTCTGAAATTTTGTAGATATACATATCATTAGACATTATGATTATATGTAAAATTACAACCGTTTATTGCAAAGTTATTAACGATATTCACAGATATCTTGTTTTACCTCGGAAACATCTTAGACGCGGTATTGTCGCAAGTTCAACATTTTTTTAATGTATAACGTTTGGGACAATCATATTTATTTATTTTTATATTTATTTACTAAATTTATATAGTACCCTTTTCATGAGTATTCATGTAACGTTCAAAGGCAATTTACATAAGGATAAAAAAATACAATACAAAAATATAAATATGCATAAGTCGTGATTATTGTTTACTATTTCTATAACATTAGCACTATCTTTTGATGTTGACATTTACAGAAGCATTTGATTATGTTCCATCTAATGATGATTGTCAGTTCAGTACTTAAATATTATTAAATTATAATAATAATAATAATAATAATTTGCGATTTGTATAGCGCCTCCCGTTGGATCAACCTCGAGGCGCTTCACAACAACGGAAGGAAACGGACAAAAGAATAAAAAATCCATGAACCTAGACTAACAAAGAAAAAAGAAAAGAAAACCTAAACGAACCAAACCAACACCGCACCGTTTATCGGCAATTTAAGGCGTAAAGCCCGCCGATGCATGACTCACAGGTGCTCAAGTGATGGCGGTGTCTAGCTAAGCAGTTAATGGAAAAAGTAGGAAAATAAACAAAATAGTGGTAAAAAGTGTCTAAAGGAATTCAGCAAAACTTTCAGTGAAGAGGTGAGTTTTGAGTTGTGTTTTAAAAAGCTGAAGTGAGTCGGCGCTCCTGATTTCATCTGGAAGTGCATTCCATAAGGTAGACGCCGCAGAGGTTAATGCCCGTGAGCCGTATGTGATGGTAGTGCTTTTCGGAACTTTTAGAAGATTCTTAGAAGCGGATCGGAGAGAGCGTGTTTGCGTGTAAGGAGTGAGCAGTTCGGTGATGTATTCTGGAGCGAGATTGTTCATTGCCTTGTATGTTAACAGCAATGTTTTATAAATAATTCTTTTGTCGACAGGAAGCCAGTGAAGATCATATATTATGATTATTTATATTATGGTATATTAGTATTGTTTTTATAATGGCAAAATAAATTATATGATGTAATTATTATTTAAAGAATTTGGAATACCTACCTACTGAAAATTAACTTAAACACCAATATAATGAAAAAGAAATAGTACAGTAATAATAATGGAAGAGAGCTCAGCACCAGAGGGCATTGTTCACACAACGACCAAATACTGATGCTACCTCACTCAGCCTGAAAAAGTCATGTTGACAATATAGACGAAAGCTTGCAGTAAATTGTGCTTGGTTTATTATTGATTAAACAGTATTACAACCAATATAATTCTCAGAAACCAACTGATGTGCCAGAAATGAATTATAATAGTTATTAGTTATTAGTCTATAATTATTTGTTATTAGTCTATTGCTTTAAACTTATTTTTATTATATTATTTATCACTAGCCTATTAATTATACAGGTGGGCAAAGTACGACCCGCCAGTGATTTTTTTGTGGCCCGCAAAAATTAATTAGAAACCCTATGTGTGCGGCCCACCAACCATCTTTGGCTAGAAAACACCATGACTTGTATATTGTGTGATCTTCTTAATTACACTGTGTAAACAATCAATGACAGTTTAGTAATAAATAGATTTATTACACAAATTCATACAGCTAGGGCTATGTTCACACACACGGCGTAAGGCTGGCTTAAGCATGGCGTAGCGTACGCCTTTGTGTGTGAACTAGGCAGTTTTACTTAGCGAACGCCATTTTTGTGAACACTTTGGAATTTTAATCCGTGAATTAGCGTAAGCTACGCCAGTCTTATGCCGTGTGTGTGAACATAGCCTAGGTTCCACTACACAAGGACCATGCTCACTCAAGGATGGTCAGTTGTTTAATGGGTCATAAATCTTTATTAACATGTCACACTAACTGGACTTCACCTGACCAGTCCAGTATAGAATGGTCAGCATACTGCAAAGGACTTGTACACCTAATGACCTTGTGTTTTGTGGCCCAGCACTAATTACCTATAAAAAGTAGTAGTAAAACCATAGACAAAATCTATTTTCTCTATGGTAAAACTGAGCGAAGTGGCCATAAAACAGTATATGAAGGTTTTTGGAAGTACACTGAAACATCAAAATTTGGGTACGGCACTCAGAGTTGAATTAAAAATTCACTTTGGCCCTCCGACCAATTTTAATGCCCCCCATTTTAATGCCCCCCCCCCCCCCGGTCTAGGATTAGTAGTTGTGTATCATATTTTGTGATGGGATGTTCATCCAGACAGAGCTGATCAATTGTGTCTATAGTTGTGCTGTCTGTCGCTCCTGTCGAAAAACTGCGTATAATTAGGCCTATGTGGGCGTCACAATCGCTACTAATCCTTTTTTTTTGGTTCATGGGCGTGGCTGTTTATGTTTGCTTACTTGGGTATGCAATTGAATTGATTACTAATTAAAAAATATTTTCTGAATTTTTGGTGGCCTTGTTTTTGAGTATCAATTATAGAAATAGAGACCCAGGCATACCAGACTGAGACCCAAGTACAGAAACACTAAAACCTTAGGTAGGTCTCTGTTTTCAAGTAGTCAGTGCACACTGAGATTATGTACTGTAACTCTTTGTTCAAACCAATAATCATTTGCCCATGCATTTTGGTTGGTAAAGTGGTAGCAACAGGGCTAAAATTGATCATTTATTCCAGGTCACTTTTAATTTCAAATGTCAAATTATAGGAACTTCTCATTAGGCCAACATTTCTCTATGGACCAACAGTTTTGGACATTGCTTGAATACATTATTACATATCAAAAAGTGCTCTCCCATATCTATCATAGCCTTTTATGATCCAAAGGTTTAATAGTACTCTACCATACTCAGATAATATTTTGACCCATTAATTTCAAATATTGCTAGAAATTAAATGTATTTTGTCTATCTAATTATGCTGCATTATGGTTCTTTAACAAGTTTAATCGGATAATTACCTTAAGTTTCTCTGCCGTGTCCGATGTATCCAGTCTTACAGTACAACCAGACAAAGAAGTGGGTTTTTCCAGATTTGTATCTTAGTCATGTGACCTGGTATGTATTTCAAGTGGAGGAAATAATTCATTATTTCCTGCATGTTTCAAGTGTGACTTGATGCTGGATGCACATTGAAGTGGTTACAAACAATCCAAGTCAGTGGTGCGTAACCAACGTAAATTATAAGCTTTGAGGCTAATTCTTAACATCATGTTAACAGAGAGTTGTGTCTGTCTCTTATACACATCTTACAATACAAAAATATAAATATGCATAAGTCGTGATTATTGTTTACTATTTCTATAACATTAGCACTATCTTTTGATGTTGACATTTACAGAAGCATTTGATTATGTTCTAAATATACAGTGTATACCCTGTCTCTTATACACATCTAGATGTGTATAAGAGACAGGATATTGGCTCTATACTGTACTATGTCAAGCTAGAGCAAACAAGGTAGGAATAAATTTTACATTTTAGATATCTTACCAGCTGTCCTTAGTTTTCATCAAGTTGTCTATATATCCACCCAACCCATTATATTCCTCTTTTCCATCTTCGTTCTTCATCTAAAAGTGACAGGTCTTTTTTGCCAAATTAAAAGCAGTAGGGCTATAGAAACAGTGCATGCAGTTTTTCTGGAAATGAATGCAGCCTTCAGTGTTGAATCAAAAAATTCACTTTGGCCCTCCAACCCATTTTTATACCCACCCCTGGTGTAACAGTACTCTATATATAATTTACCATGCTGTTAAGAAATGAATGTACTGATGTAGGCCTTCCATACAATTCTATACACTAGAGTATGGTTACATGAAATATCCATTAGTGAATAAAAATTGTTTAATGCATTATTATTTAACAAAATCAGTCAGATACTATACCTGAAAATTTCTCTGCTGAGGTGGTTGTGCGTCTCTAAGCAAAATGTAGTTTTTCTTCCAGGTTTGACCTTCATATTAATGTGAATTGGCATAGGCAAGGTTTATTTCTTTGAACGCCTGCAACTTGAGGAAATTAGTGATATGTACCTCTTCAGCTGCTGTAAGGTTTGATGTTTGTGGACATTATCCTAGTCTCTCCTCTCTTTCTATATTTAGTTCTAAATCTTTGTGGAATTGTATGGAAGCACCTAAGTGCCATTCGACTTGATGACTTGTCAAGATAATTATGTTGTCAAGTTGACATAATACACATATCACGTCGACATGACGAAATAGATTATCTTGACAAGTCGACATACTAAAAATGTTTTGTTGTCATGACGAGATAGGTCATCTTGACAACTTTTATTATGTCGACTTGTCAAGATAACCTATCTCGCCATGACAACATACAATTTTTATTATGTCGACTTGTCAAGATAATTTATCTCACCATGACAACATACAACTTTTATTATATCCAGCGTCGCCAGTTTTGAACTAGAGAGGATTTTCAACAAATGTTCATCGCCCTTTTTTAAGTTGGACCCAGTGTTCCCCCTACACCTACAAAACAAAACGGGTTTCAGCAAGGACTGTACATTACAGCCATTACATTAGGGCACTTCGTATGAATGGCGCGGTTGGTTAAGGATGTGTTCTAAAGAACTTAAGGCCGTGAGTTTCATTCACATCATGGAATTTTTTAAATTTTTTTTCCAAATTTAAGTTTGTACAAATGATCATTCTAAATAATAAATAAACTTTATTATTCAAAAATTCATACTCATTAACTCTTCCAAAAAACCCAATAATAATTTGCGCCTGTACCGTATTTAAGCCTTGAGGAACGCTCGGACCCAGTGAGCAGTCTTGTTAAATATACAGTGTATACCTGATATTTCAATTTGATTGAAACACAGTACAATCAAGTGAAGACAGTTGTAGAATGTCATTTTTATAATCCAACTTTAACATGTCTTACAGTAATCTGCCTTGTCAGGTTTTCCACAAATAGATTAGAATATATTTCATCCATCAATAAAATTTGCTACCTGTTATTCATGGTTAACTTAAATAAGGCACATTATTATTATAAAAATACAATTAAATATATTAAAGAGTTAAAGACTCTTTGGAAACAAAACACATAAAATATCAATTATAAACTAGTTGATATGAATTTGGACTTGCATGCGTGTACAGGCCTGGTAGCCAAGAACGCACAACCTTGTTTAAAGCAATATTCCTTCCTATAATTGAAGAGTTACGTGCTGTTGGGTGCAAACTAAATATATTTGAATTACTTAAAACTACAGTTATTTGCTTTGCTTTTGGTGTAACAAGAAAAAAAATATGCCAAAATGTTAATTAAAATTTGATTTATCAGTTATCAAAACATAGAAAAATGTTCTCCAAAGTTAAAGGTAGTCCGTATTCCAGATTTCTCAAGTTCTACGGAACATCCGTATTTGCTATGGAAAGTTTGCGGAAATAATGTCTGTGTAATTATAGATACGGTAAAAATCAAATAAGGTGGGGGATTTTGTTTCTATATGACGCCTCTATATTGTAGAAAGAACAAATTTGTTTGGCAAACTTTCAGTATAATTGAATATTTTTATAGTTTTGTCATCTGTATTTACAGCTGCAACTCTTTGTGGATTATGTGAAATTATGGAAACCCCCCACGGATTGATTCCATCTTCTTTATCATCAATTCTTTTAATGAAATTTCCATCACTACTGAATAGCTGTAGTTTGTGTTGACTTGATATAATAATGTTGTCATCCTCATCAACTAATACTGCACTTGGATTCCTCAACTCACCATTCTCATCACCTGCTTCAACAAGGACTTCCATGAACCTCCCCTCATTATCAAATAATTGTAATCTACTGTTGTCATATTCCAATACAAGAAGATTTCCTTCACTTGTAAGAGTAACATCGATGACTCCACTCATTTGACCCTCTTGGTTACCTTGTGACCCTGTATTCCTTATAATCTGGCCACTATCAATATCAAACATGAACACACAGCCATTTTGCCAATCTGCTACATACACACCATTTGATAATGTAACCTCATCCACATGGATACCAGCTGGATCCTTCAAGACCCCCTGACCAATTGATTTGATCACCTGACCATTCATATTACATATTGTGATGCATTTATTAACCACATCACTGAATGCTATGTTACCATTCTCCATCTTGTACATTCTGTTAACACTTACACCTTGTGGTAATGTAACCTTACTAATATATTCTCCTGATTGCTTGTACTTGAGTATTTCATTTGTCATGCATGAAACCAGCAAGCTACCATCTTCACACTTAACTACATTTTTAATATCTAATTCTTGGTTTATTTGAATGTTATTTACTAATCCTTCTTCTTCTATTTTAATAATCAATGGTGATTGCTTGATTGATTTGCCATAAACTGTCACATCTAGTTTATATATTCCTGGACCTGTACACTTTCCTGTCACCCGGTATTCCCAGTCACACACAGCATGATCGATGTTTGTTTCTCCTGTAGGCATTGTCCATGTTGCTTTCAGTTGATTTGCATTTATTTCACATTTATCTGTATTTTTTATTCCAACACTGATGAAATCTGGGGTCTGTAAATATGCCTTATCTCCCTCTAATTCAAAGCAGTCTGCATCCTTCTTATACTTTACATACCCAATATTCCATTCTCGTAATATACTATAGACATCCTCATTAATAAAAACATGAATAAGTTCATTATCTTTTAGTTCGGAATTTGGCAATTCATTAATTCTGTCTTTCAGTGCTGTAATTACTGTTTCACTTGATTGCATTGCTGTAGCTTCATCACTCTTCAGTAGATGATTAAGAAAACTCAATTTTATATTTATATCAGATATTGTTGTTTTCAATTCATCCATGTGTACATCAATTACCTCTTTTTTCTTTTTGTAGATTAATTCTACTTCATTTTTCAATTTGTCTCCATTCTCCATGATTTCGTTAAGCATTTGTTGAACATGATAGTCAATATCTCTTAAACTTGTAGCTTTACTTTGTTCTAATGCTGTAGCAGTGCAAGTAACTGCTTTGAGACTATATTGTAATTTTTTTTTTATGTCACTGGCTGATTTCTCCAATGCTGCTGAAATTTCTTTAAATTTCTGAAATGCTTTAGAAATGCTGATTGGTTTGTGATTTGCTTCCCCTGCACTGTGGTCAGTAATTGCGCAGTCTGTGCATATTGGTATATTGCATATGACGCAGAAAAATTTTAAAGGCTCGTTGTGAAGGCAACACAGCGGAGGATTGTAAATGTGGTTTGTAAATAGTCAAAAGTCTTTATGATGATCACTACAAGTAGAGCACAAGTACTGTCTGCATTCTTGGCAGTAGTATTTTGCTTGTCCTTTTCCACAAACACATTTCACCTGTTCATTTTCTGAAAATTGTTCAATAGTTTCTAATAAGTTATTTATAAATGTATTTGGTGGAAGCTTCTGGAGCCCACCCTCTGGAATAAGATACGATTTTGAGCAAGTTGGGCAAGTCAGCTCTCCCTTCTTCTTAACCCAGTCTTCCAGACATGCCAAACAGAAACTATGAAAGCAGATGAGTGATTTCGGATTTTGAAGTCTCTTAAAGCATATGGCACACTCTAGGACCTTCTCCTCAACATTTTCCAGAAATTGATTTAGACTAGTAGCCATCTTGAAAATATCCTGTGAATTATAAATCGTTGAAAAATCATGTAACAGTAGATCATGTCAATAGAGTTATTAATTTATAGGCCTAAAGTTTTGCACACGTATTATTCTCAAAATAGTATAATTTTAAATGATTTTAAAAATGGAACTTCATCATGAGTGGATTTCCCGTACGATTAAAAATCATGAAGGTACTGGGTTTGGTCTACAGTAGTTCGTGCTTCGAATAGGTCATTCCATTCTTAGTAGAAGCCTTTTGATGGAGAAAGTACATTATAGCAAAAATCTGACCGACTGACAATCTCGATTTTTTCCATTTAAGGACAACACAACAATTTTTTTTTGCCTAAGGAAAGAAAATATCTTATCTCAAGCCAGCCAAAATGGTAGTACAGACAAAAAACATTACCAACATTCCAAAAAACTTCAATTAGATAATGTAAAAACTATTTTTTTTTTGGAAGTTTCATTTTATTGTTCAATAGCTGATTTGGTTGACATTTATTTAAGAAACGATCGGTATTGCGTGCAATTTGTTGTTTACACAAACTCAAGTAATTCTGCAGAGCAGTGTCAGCCTAAATCCACCGTTTGTGTGTCATTTAAAACAACCCAAACCATGCACAAACCAAGAACATGAACATATTATATTTGTACAATTTAAAAACTTGAAAATTTCTGCGACGAGTGTGTTTAATGCGAATTGCGAATCGGGCCTAGAACAGCCTTGGTTCTCAGGGACAGCTGTGGTGGCTTCAGACATTTTTCAACGAAGGCTTTGATGTGTCAGAAGGGGGAGAAAGTTTTAACAAAGGGGCTGACTAGAGCCTCTGGGAGTGTTAATATTTTTATTTGCCTTTGCATAGTATGACCCAAATTAGACCAATCAGGGATTAACAATCCGCAAAATAACATTTTGAATAGGCAAATTATTTTTTTTTGGATCTGACAACCTCGTCATGGCAACAGGCAACTGGGTGGGTGGGGGGAGGGTGGTAAACAGCCGCTATTGGGATCAAAATTTGTTTTTCAGATGACCTCATCGTGGTGCTGGATGACAGAGGAACCTCCACTAGCACTACCACTGCTTGGGGGTGCAGAATGGCACTGTAGCTGGAACCACCTCCTCCAGCATGAAAACAAATTGAAATGTATAAAACAATTCAAGTATTAAAAATTACATTAATAGGAACCACCGGGGTCTGGGTATTATTACTATTGAACTTATTTAATAATAATTTTGTGCAATCAGCGCCATGTGATAGAATTTGGCGCTATACAAGTTACTTTGATTGACTGATTGATTGATTTAAAATTAAAAATATCTCCAGTGGCTTACTTAACTTCCAAATTATTATCTGCAATAAGACACAGATAATCCTATGAGATGTTTTTAAAACAGAGACCTGAGACCCCTGTAAGTAATTAAGAAAAAGAATTTTCTCAAAGCATTATAGATTATGGCAGGCCACCATATTTTTGACATTCTGTACAACCAGGCTGTACAATATACCACATACTGTATATAAAACATACCACATACTCACAAAACTATCCTACTATGAATATCCATCTATAATATAGGCCTGTAGGGACTTTCTGTTAGTACCATACAATACCATAAGTGTTGCTAATAATTAAGTTATTTATTAGTCAATCTAGTATAAAAATTATCTAATGCTTCTTTGTAATTATTCAACAACTAATTGATCAGGTAATTACCTTAAGTTTCTCTGCTGAGGCATGTGTACAGTCGTACAGTAAACAGAAGTGGGTTTTTCCAGATTTTATTGTTAGCAAAGATAGATCTTCTTCTGTCATGTGACCTGGTTAGTGTGGATGTTACTTTGTGTGCAATCAAGTGTGACTTGATGACATCAGCCATGTATATCGGTATTGTATATCGGTATTGGTATTGTATTATACATAATGTTGGATGATTTTTTCTGGTGATTTACAAAACACATGTACAGTGATCATAAAATAACTAGTGAAAATTAAATATGATCATTATAATACTGTTATAAATTTAATATTAGTTAAAAATATGTTGTTAATAGGTCCATGATATAAGTTATAAAAAATGTATTGGCCTTATGATTTGATTATTATGCAGATTTTAAAGATATTACATTGGAAGAAAATGAGAATAAGAGGAGAATAAGAGATGTGAACTGTGTTAGTACAAAGGAGCTAGGAAGAAAGAGGAATTAGGTTTCTACCAAGTTAATTAATATATAATTAGAATGTTTTTTAGATTTTTTTTTTACTTTTAGTATGTTGATGTGTAAGGAACAGATTTCACAAAAATGATTTCTGTTGCAAATTTCTCAAAATTCAGTGAAATTTTATAACAGATTTTTGTAACTGGACACATAATTGTCACTAAAGTTTAAAAGCTTATACCACAGGTATGCATTGTCAGGAATGACTACGATGACATAATTAATGTTGAAATATTACATTCCGACACGATGGCGTGCATTTTGATACTTGGGGTATGTATTATGATATCTTCTCTGAGATTAATCAGTGAACCTTTCGTTTTTATGTTATAATATATATATAATATAATATAATTTTGTTTTCTTATTTAAAATATTATGGTACCAGAAAGCATAATTGAGATAAAATGTACAAATAAAGATATCAATACAGTGTAATAGACTTAAAAAAGATTGTAATACACAGTTAATAAACAGTTACACACAATTAATTATTTTCTGTATAAAAGAGCAAACAATTGGGAAGAATGAATTTTACATTATGAAAATCTTATTGGTAGCTGATATCCAAAAAATTAATACATTTTCAATAAAGCCAAAGCTTTCAATAATTGAAAATGCTTGTCATTTAGAAATACAAGTATAAATTCTCTTATTTTTATTCTTTACTGTAATTAGTCTCAATTAATTCTGTAAAAGAACTCTCTCATAAATATTCATAAGATTCTTTCTGAACACTTTATACAGTAAGTCAACTTTAACATGTTTTACGTGAACTTACTGCTTTGCTAGATACCACAACAACAAACAGAACACATTTTATCTACCAATAAAATCAACTACCTGTTACTCATGGAGATTATTATTATCAAAATATAATGTTCAAATTAAGTTGAAACCTTTAATAAAACAAAAAATACATTAAATATCAATTATAAACCAGCTGATATGAATCTTGTATTTGCTATTTTGGTGCAAACCAAGTAAATTTGAATTACTTAAAACTATAGTTATTACATTAAACACATTTCACAATGTTAATTTAAAAATGTATTGTAAAAAATCAGTTACATTGTAGAAAATGCTCACCAATAAACACATTCTTTGTTGTACATTATTTTAAAAGCCAATGTGCAAAATAGAAAGTCAAGTAAACACGCTTTAGTAAGTCATTTAAAACATTTTCTAAAAGGTAAAATTAAAGGGTAAGAGATGCTACAATGATTTACTATTTACAACTGTAAAGTGTAATACACTATTACCTCTTCCAAATAGGTTAGATATTGATCCCTGTCAGTCTGTTATTGTTGGAAAATCAATTACTATACATATTTAAGCCCCGATTTTTTATCTATACAGGAGTCTAGGAACCATTTTAAAGCCAAATTTGGGTAGATAAAATTAAGTTGGTAATATTTTGTATCACTAAATTGATAATAATCCTGCAAACATGATTAATTTTATTTAAAAGATTTTGTAATGAAAGAGTTTTACTATTGATACTGTATGCCAATATTCAAATTTGATGCAGATATAACAGTAACACAAGAACATTTGTACAGCGACTATCAGTTTTATTTAATAATTTAATATTTTTACGGTTTTGTCACCACCATTTGCTACTGCAAGTCTCCTTGGATGATGTGGAATGATGGATAGTCCATGAGGATTGTTGATACTATCTTCTGGTTTGTCAATTCTTTTAATAAACTTTCCATCACTCTTGAATAGCTGTAGTTTGTTTTTACTTGATATAATGATGTTGTCATCCTCATCAACTACTACTCCATGTGGATGTCTCACCTTACCATCCTCATCACCTGCTTTAACGAGGACTTTCTCAAAACTTCCCTCTTTATTAAATAGTTGTAATCTTTTACTATCCAATGCAAGAAGATGTCCTTTACTTGTAAGAGTAACATCAGTGACTCTATTAAGTTGACCATCTTGTACGCCCTTTGAACCTATCTGGTTGATCACACGACCATCATCAATGTAAAAAATGAACACACAACCATTATTCCATTCTCCTACATACACAACATTTACTTCCTCATCCACATGGATACCATATATATATTCCTTCAATACTCCCTGACCAATTGATTTGATCACTTTGCTATGTATATAATTGTAAATAAATTAATACATTTGTTTTGACTATCTACAAATGCTATGTTACCATTCTTCATTTTGCACATATTAGTAATTTTCACACCTTTGGTAGTGTAACTTTACCATTATCTTCTCCTGATTGTTTGTACTTGTAAATTAAATTTTCATTAGTTGAAACCAGTAAGCAATCGTCTTCAAACGTAACTACATCTTTGACCTCTTTGTTGTTTGTTTGAATAGTTCTTACTAATCCATCCCTTTCTACTTTGATTTGGATTGGTAACTGTTCCTTTGGTTTACCATCAGCTCTCACATCTAGTTTAGAAACTCCTACTGCCCTCACTTTTGTTACATCACCAAGGTCACCTTGTTGCAGTGAAGCAGCCTGTAAAGGTTTCGTAGATCGCACATTCTTTGCTACTTTGGTTTGCATTGGTGACTGCTTCATTGGATTGCCATGAGCACTCGCATCTAGTTTATAAACAAATTATTAATATGAAGCTTACTCACAGGAAACTTAAAATAAAAATTTGATACAAGTTTACTGCCCTTGAGAGTTTATATTTCAAGTTTTATTTATTATTTTATTTATGCTGTAAATGTTGCATTAATTTTACCTTCTGTTAGAACTTTTTCTGCCCTTTTATGTTTATGTTTTTTCAAGTTTTTAATGAATGCTTCCATCTTTCCTTCACAAATTACCATTCTCTGCTCTAGATACATAATCAAATTCCAGCTGTCAGTTGTGTGTTCTTCTTCAGCACTATACAGTCCACCAATCTGTTCTATTTCATTTGAAATCAGTACCATTCCAAGATTTACAAGTTTTTGCCGATGAAGTGTGAATTTTGTGATTACGGTAATATTATTTGGTACTGGGAATGATGGATGTCGATTTTTAATTAACTGTTCCAGACCAAATTGTTGCGTTAACTTAATAGTTTCATAGAGAAGAGTGAGATCGTTTGGAGTCAGATGTCCAGCACGTATCAGCAACCCAATGATGTCCCTTGTTTTAGAACAATTATGTAATTCAAAATGATTTTGTACATGGTCACTGTATAAAACCTTTAACATGCTGACACACATACCCTCGTCAAACCAATTAGACACATCTGACAGAAGACTTCGAAAATTTTCATCATCAACTTCTACAATGTAAATTAAATAAGTTTATAGATGTGTATTAATATTGGACATAATCTGTTTTAAAAGAATGTCAAGTAAACTTCTTCTGTTTCCATAATAAAAAAAAAAGGTTGGAATAGTTAAGTTCTCAGGAGTGAAAAATGTCTTATGAAGTAAAGAGGCAAGTCATGCTCAAAAATGTTCTTATGTGGGAAAAGTATAACAAAAATTGGATTTTGGGTGTTTTTTTACTATTTACTATAATATCTTTTCCCTTGCAGTGTGATTGAAAGGAAGAGGACAATTTTATTAATATTATAGAATTAAATACAAGTATTGTTTTGATGAAAAATGACTATTATGTTTACCTTTATTTAATTTTATGTCAGTATGCAGCTACTGTTTTAATGTTGAATATTTTTGTACTCATTCATTCCTTGAACAGAATTATAACAATTTCAAACTTAATAACTAGAATTGACATTTTACAGAGCATCTTCCAGTGATAACATTTTACCTATGAATATTATCTTTACCATTTTTAGTTCTTAATGATGACATAAATGTATATAAATAAGTAAAATCCTAAATATCTCCATTACATGTAACTTCAAACAATATTGTGTGGTGAGGGAGGAACATCTTGTAAATAGAAAATGTCAAAAAGAGAGCTGGACAAATTACGAATGTCTGTTACAAGATCTAACTATGAGTTTGTGGTGGAGGATTCATAGATTGCTGTTATTTATCTATAATTCTTCATTATCAAACACAAATTATTCACATGACTCAATTGAACTTAATGTAGTTGTATCTATTTTTAGAACCTGGAACTTCCAGAATATTACAAAAAGATTATACTTAAATACAGATACACCTATACTGTATATATTTTAATCTATTTTTTCAAATAATTCTAATTAAATAAATCAATGTATCATCAAATTCTACATTATGTATCAACATTAATATTAGTTGTTTACTTACTTTTAGGAATGTCAATAGTCTCTGAAGCTGACATCTGTGTAAGGTGTTTCCTGGTTTATTATTGTGACCTGGCATAAGGTATTAGTTTTTTATGTTTTGGTATTGAAGGATTTTGTTGAATCAGGTTTTTATTGTATAGTAATTGTGTAAAGTTTATGCTTGACTAAAAAGAACATGCATGACTGCTGAATTCAGTCTCCTTTTATTCAATCACAAAACACAAGTAAAATTCTAAATTCATAAAAACGTAAAAAATGGCAGCCAAATAAATATGTTAACGTCAAACAATAATAATAATATATTAATCGTGCAGGAAATATCCTCAAGAATAATCCATTTTTTGAATATTTACATTAAAATTGAGGAATAATTTAATTAAAACATTATTGAGAAAATTACATTATTATTAATTATTATTACTGTACATTGAAATATTACATTGATGAATTATTAAAATTGAACTAGTATACAAATATTTACTGGGTGATCTGGTGGCTGTACTATTGTATGTCGACATAGGACAGCCTCTAGATCACCAGGGGCTATAATTTTAACTATGACCCGATTAAAATCCCAGTAAATACTTGTTTTATATGATGGAACATTGATTGTAGGCATTTGATTGGTTAAAAAACAATTTCAGGCATGAAAGTAAATAATGACATTTTTTACAATTTGTATTGTGTATATCATCAGAACTGTATTTACAGTTGCATATATAATATTATAATTTTATGTAATTTATAATATTTATATTTATTTAATATTTTTATGTACATTATAGCTATATTCACAGTTGCAATCATATATTATAATTATATATTTATATTTATTTTACATTCTTTTTATTTATTGCACCACATAGTTTTTTTCACAGTTGCAATCATAACGTTATGAACTTCATATTATTATTAAACACAATGTTAACATTAACAATGCCAACAGTTCAGAATTGCAAAATATACTGCATTGTCTATTTTTCAAAACAGTGGCCCCAGATTTTAATTTTGCAATTAGGCCTATTTATTGTGATACCAGGGAACAGTAAAATTACACTGTTCCCTGTATATACGCACCACACAGTTTTCCATTTTGAAAATGGAAGAATTGTTTTCTTGGCTGCTTGATGTATTGGCAGTGAAATTGATCCCAACAGGGGTGGACGAGTCATTGGATGAAACAGATTGGTTTCCAGTAATTAATGATGTTATTGCTTGAGACTTTTTCATTTTTTTTTTTTTTTGCGTCACTAGTTTGTGTATCTTTATGCTAGATTCTGAATGATGACCAAATACTGACATAATGTCTCTACTCGCAAATCCGGCCAAGTATAGTGGTGTGACATATTGCAGTACCAAAGTACATTTGGCCCAACAGCACCTACTTTTGGCCTTTGCCAGAAACGTTTGCACTCAGAATTTAGCTTATTGGTGTATTTGATGAAAGATGCGAATATCATTTGGATTCTCTATCATAACTCCACCTTGGCTTTGCTCAATAGAATTTTCATGATTGTTTTTGGAAAGCGTATCTCTAATGGTTGTGTATTTTTTCAGAAATCCTGCATGAATTTCAAAGCTCTCTCTGGTCATGTCTCTCAGATTTTCCCTTCTCCTGTTGCAAAAGTATAACATATGTCTATAAACGCTTTATCCTGTAAATCTTCTAAGGTATTTAGATTTTTGAAAAAGTGCCATATCTTCTTCTGTAATTTGCTTTTTGTGCTTCTTGTTTTTTCGTATTATCACTAGCTGCCGAACTCATTAACACTTCTAAATCATGTACATCAACCAGTGTAAATCTGGAACACTCTGCCATTGTTGTTGCTAGCCTGCGCAAAATAGGCCTAGTATAATTTTCTACGTCGCGACTGGTCGCAACGTCTTGGCAAAGTGAGCAAATTGCGAGAGGGCAGCACAAAAAGACTATTCCCGGCTTGGAGGGCATGGCTGAAAAAATTGCCCGGCTTTTAACCAATCAAATGCCTGGAATCTATGTAGTCGGTATACAATAATTTTTAATCCCGTCTATGATGTGCAAAGAATATCATGCTATAGTTACAATATTGCCTAGCAACATTATAAAACTGGTTGAAATGGACATGTAATAGCACACTCTAGTTTTCAGAAACATACTGTTAGGCCATATAGATGTGCAATCAACAGAAAATGCCAAAGCAAGTGTGGAATTGTTTGATTAGAGATTATGACTGAATGCTAAAGTTCTGAAGGGGCATATATATGCTAACCAAGGGGTGGATTTAGGGGGGCCAGCCCTGGCCCCACCCTCCCTCCTTTTGGGGGGTAAAAAAAGAAAAGGAAAAAATGGTAGCCCAGAACACCTCAAATGTTATTTTCGGGCATCTAGAACACAAAAATTTAACGGCGGCATGCCCCCAGACCCCCATGACATTGTTGTCTCGATTGGCCCAAATTTCAGCCCCCCCCCCCTTTTTGGGGCCCCCTCCCTTTTTGAACACTAGACACCCTCAACCCTTCCCACTCAGACCATCAGCTCATTAATAATAGATGGATTTATAAAGCGCAAATAAACAAGGTCTCTATGTGCTCGGGACTAGATGTTACACTTTTCAATAACTTTCACCTCCCCTGAGGGCCACTTTATGTCCTCTGCAGCCAGTAAACCGGCGCACTTTCATCTGTCCACGACAGGGGCCGAGTGAACCAGTACACCGGGGTAACCCCCTACTCATCTCGAAAGATGTACTGGGTTCTTGAGCATTTTGTCTACACTGGGCCTACGGTTTATAGTCCTTATCCGAGAAGACTTGTTCCAACACCAGAACTACAGTAGCGAGCCGGCCGTAAACCCGTGCCAATATTGTTGGCTATGATCACGGTGCCCCTGCTTTAAACCGCTCAGCCATTTGGCTCGCTCAAATTAGTATACCAATATACGATGCTATATATTCAAAATAAACTTACCATTAGTGACAGAAATTTTTATCTTACAAATAAAAATCCAAAAGCATAAAAAAGATTGTTAACTTGCTCTTAGTATCTGTGTGTCTGTGCAAAGTTTCGTTGTAATCCGTCCTTTAGTTTTAGAGCCATCGGTGCCTAATGTTTTCCATTCATGCTGAGCATTATACTAGATATACAATATGATTTGATATACGTCCATCTCCTATTGTGGGGGAGAGTGTTGTGATGGGGTCAGACATTTGCCTGCAGGGTCCAGGGAAAAACCAAGGAAATTTTGGGCCCTTTAAATCAATTCTGAAGTGTTTTGGAACATATTTTACTCAAACAATTGTTCTTCATAAGTATGTTCATCAGGGAGAATTTGACTGCCCCCCCCCCCCCATCTACAGGCAGTGCAGCCTTGCAACTTTATATTTTTGAAGAATAAAACAGCCAGTGGACCCCCCAATAATATTTGGTTTTTAGAGGATTAATTATTGATTACTGTGTTGATTGTAAATCAGTGATGTATTCAAGGGTGCCCCAGATTTCCCCCTCCTATTTTTTTCGAATGTATAAAAGAGAAGGGAAAAAAGAAAATTGTAGAAAAATTTAAGTCTGAGAGTGCCATTTCCCACCATTAAGAGGTGCCATAATCATAAATTTTCTCATCTCAGCCCCGACTATGGTGTGGCTGAGGTGGTTTTACCACCTCCACCTGTGAAAATCCCTCCCTTGCCCCTCTATTTTGAATTCCTTGACCCACCACTGCAATTGTTAAATTTTATGTACCACCAATTGTCTTAATTAGTTTAGAACAGCTGCTGAGAACGAAAGTCCTCCCCCCCCCCCCTTTAATATTTATTACTATAGACTAGGCCTTTAGGAGTAGGGTTAAAAGAAGCACTTCTTACGATGAATTTTCTGAGAACATCACATCAAAGGGCCCGTAATTAATCTTGCCTTGGGGCCCTTTCGCACCTAGCTAAGCCGCTGTCCCCCCCCCCATCCCCACACTCCCTCACTACTGGTACGACCACTGTTCCTCTATGCTTAAAAGTTTGTTTTTAATCTGATTCTGTCTTCCTTTAATTAATCCACAGAGGTTCACTATACTCCATAATGCTAGGGCAAACAAGGTAAGAATAAACTTACTATTTACCTTCATTAAGCCTTAATTTAAAGCATCATTCCATTTTGTTATTGGTGAGTTACTTGCTATTTGGGTGTTTAATTATTTTATGAATCAACAGACATTTACTATATAACTTTAACACAAAATTTATTGACAAAAAGGATCAACATTTCCGGTCCATCATGGACTCATTTTTAAGATCAACTGAACAATAAACATAAGATAATAATTTTAAACTTAAATATTCCAAAATGTTAATCAAAATTTAATTTATCAGTCATCAAATAAACACTAAATTCTGTGTTGTACATTATTTTACAAATTAAGGTACAGAGTAGAAAATCAAGTAAACACAAAATATATTTATAAGATGAAACAGTTTGTGCAATATCAGCATAAAGTATAGTGGTTGGGGTTGAGGAGAGCACATTTTCAACATACCTTCTGGAAATTACACTTTCAGACTTTCAGAAGTTTTCAAAGAAGTGTTTTTAACAGAATAACATGCCCCAAGCCTGCTGGTGCAGCAAATGGTTAGACATCGCATGCCAGTATCCTATGCCACTAGATACAGTGAGCAACACTCAGAAAAAGCCACACTCTTGTAAACATTGCTAGAGTAGGGGTGCCTATGTGGCAGCCACACTATTGTAAACATTGCTAGAGTAGGGGTGCCTATGTGGTGTTGCTCTAAACAGAAAAACTTTTTTTTTCAGCCGGAAAATGATTTATTTTTAGCAGTGTTTCACGGCCGGATCAAAATATTTGGCGGGCTGCCCGTGGGGGCTGAATATTGGGGGTATAAACCAACTAATCAGATTCAATCAAATATATTTGTCCAATATAGAAGTAGCAGTGAGTACATTTTTCAATGAAAAACATATATAGATAAAATATACATTAAAATGAATAGTGAGTTCAAATCATGTAAAATACTAGATTATTTTCACTCAATTTAAAACAACTCCATCACTAAGCTAGGTCCTTTCCAACATTTGCAATTGTAAACACTAATAATTATTAATAGATCATAAAGCCCCAAAAGCTTTGGCCTTCAAGTTGTTGACGTTAATTGATACAAATTTTTACAATAGTAACTTGGCATCTACAGGAGTCTAAAGCCATGTAGGGCCCCAGTGGGATGGATTATATTACATTGCTAAATACCATCAAATTGACAGCCATCCTTAAAACATGATTAAATGTTATTTAAAATGTTATGTAATAAAAGAATTTATACTATATAGATTAATTATTCAAGTTTAATGCAAACACAATTATCTTTAATAATTAAACATGTTTACACTTTTGTTACCATTATTTGCTACTACGACTGTGCGTGGATGATAAGAAATGATGGATACTCCACGTGGATTGTTGATTCCATCTTCTGGTTTATCAATTCTTTTGATGAATTTTCCATCACTACTGAATAGCTGTAGTTTGTGATTACTTGATATAATGATGTTGTCATCCTCATCAACTACTACTCCACGGGGATCTATCAACTTACCATCCTCATCACCTGCTTCAACAAGGACTTTCAAGAACCTTCCCTCATTATCAAATAATTGTAATCTGCCATAATCATTATCCGATATGAGAATATGTCTCTGATTTGTAAGAGTAACATCAGTGACTTTACCTAATTCACCATCGTTGCCACCCGGTGATCCTATCTTCTTCATCATTTGGCCACTATCAATGTCAAACATGAACACACAGTTACTACAGACATCTGCTGCATACACAACATTTGATGTCTCATCCACATGGATACCAAACGGTCTCTCCAATACTTCATTACCAATTGATTTGATCACCTGACCATTCATATTACATATTTTTATGCTATTATTACCCAAATCACTCAATACAATGTTACCATTCTTCATTGTATACATTCTATAAGCTTGCACACCTTGTGGTAATGTAAGCATACCAATATATTCTCCTGATTGCTTGTACTTGAGTATTTCATTTGTCTCACATGATGTCAGCAAGCAATCATCTTTACACTTAACTACATCTTTAACAACATATTCTTTTTCTATGCCAATTGTATTCACTAATCCTTCCTTCTCTACTTTGATTATCATTGGTGACTGCTTTATTGGTTCATCATCAGCACTCACATCTAGTTTACAAACACCTGGACTTGTGCATTTTCCTGTCACAAAATAATATCCATTGTCATCTTTTTCAATTTGTGTGATATTGGTTTCTCCTGTAGGCTGTGTCCATGTTGCCTTCAGTTGATTTACATATATTTCACATTCATCTGTTTTAATTATTTTGGCAACAATTGTCTGACATTGGCTCACAGATTCCTCTCCCTTTAATTCTAGACAGTCTGCTGCCCCCTTGTGTGATACATACCCAATATCACATTGTTGGAAAAAAGCTATTTGATGTTTGTTTAAAAAGAGGTGAACTTCTCCATCATCCGCTGGCTCTGTTTTTGGCAATTCATTGATTCTGTCCTTCAGTGCTGTAATTACTCTTTCACTTGACTGCATTGATGTAGCTTCATCACTGTTCAATAATCGATTCAGAAAACTCAGTTTTGTATTTATATCAGATATTGCTGTTCTTAGTTCCTCCATTTGATCATCAATTACCTTCTTTTTTGTTTTGTAGGTTGTTTCTACTTCATTTTTTAATTTCTCTGCATTCTCCTTCATTTTCTTGACCATTTCTTGCAAATGATTGTCAATGTCTCTTAAACTTGTAGCTTTGCTTTGCTCTAGGTTCGTAGCATTTTTTATAACAGCTTTCAGACAATCATGCAATAGGTACTTGCAGTGATTGGCTGATTTCTCTAGTGTTTTTGAAGTTTCTTTGAATGTTTGAAATGCTTTAGAAATGCTTATTGGTTTGTGATTTCCTTCCCATACACTATGGTCAGTAATTGTGCAATGCATGCATATTGGAATATTGCATATGGAGCAGAAAAATTCTAAAGGCTCTTTGTGAAGGGAACACAACGGAGGATGTAACACTGCTATCTGTAAAGGGCTCATTGATTGCAGATCCTCGACTGAGTGTAGCTTGTGATTTGCTGAGATGGGCATTATTTTGTGATCTTCACTATGGGTAGAGCACAAGTAATGTCTGCATTCCTGGCAGTAGTATTTTGCCTCTCCTTTTGCACAAACACATTTCATCTGGTCTGTTTTTGAAAATTTTTCAGTAATTTCAATTAAGTCATTTAAAATGGTATTTGGTGGAAGCTTTTGAAGCCCGCCCTCTGGAATATGATAAGATTTTGAGCAAGTTGGGCAGGTCAGCTTACCCTTCTCTTTCCTTACCCAACCTTCAAGACATGCCAAACAAAAAGTATGGAGGCAGTTGAGTGATTTAGGATTTTGAAGTCTGTTGAGGCATATGGCACACTCTAAGACTTTCTCATCAACATTTTCCAGAAACTGATTCAGCTCACTGGTAGCCATCTTGATATCCCTGTGAATTAATAATTATAAAATATTACTGGTAGTCGGTTGCTGGATGTTACTTTTCAATATGACAGATAAACATCTCTGTTTTCCTGTACTTGGGTCTTGACTTGACTTGACTTTATTTGGAATCATAAAAAACAGTATATACATTACAGATAAAATACATAAAATCGATAAAAATTTCATATAAAAAAAAAAAGAGACACAAAGGATGTCCGGAACGTCCATAAAGTCCAAAGACTTATTTCCAATGGGGTCCGTTGACAATTAAGACAAACAACAAAACAAAATTTACATAAAAACTAAAAAAAAAACCTCTTTTTTTTTAGTATGCCAGGTCTATTTGTATAAACAGTACCCAAAAACAGAGACTCACTATGTGAAAACAGAGACCCACAAAAAGTCAGAAAATATTGTTTAATTGGTAATTGGGTAGAGTATGTGATTCAATAGGACCTTAGTGGAGTATATGGTAATGTCCCTAATCCCATATGCATAGTTATGGTAGTGATATGCAGGTCATTATGACCTTAGTGGAATAATGTCCCTATCCCAGAATGCATAGTTATGGTAGGGGTATGCAGGTCATTATGACCTTAGTGGAATAATGTCCCTAATCCCATATGCATAGTTATGGTATTGGTATGCAGGTCATTATGACCTTAGTGGAATAATGTCCCTAATCCCATATGCATAGTTATGGTATTGGTATGCAGGTCATTATGACCTTAGTGGAATAATGTCCCTATCCCAGAATGCATAGTTCGTTTTAGGGTTGGTGTATGTGGGTCATTAGGAAATTACCAGAGTAACGTTCCTACCGCATGATGCATATTTTGGTTTAGGTTAAATTTCTTTTATTATGTTGAGAGAACTATATATACATGTTCCAATGTTTTTGCTTTTTGAACAAAATAAAATATTGTCTCGTATTGTATTAATTGCATGCACTAGCCTTTATATACAGCGGAGCCCATCAGCCCCAGCCCCAAACAAAGAAGTATAATGATACAGTAGCAAGTGTGACGCCCTCTATGGCCTAATTTGTGTTGGTATATACACAGTTTTCCCTATAAAAAAGTTAAAGCAACATGATGACAAAGGAAAATTGGTAATCTCATGTAAAAGCAATAGAAACCAAAAAAAAATTGATCCAATATAAATCACAGCCTAACAGATAGGCCAACCATAGAGAAATTTATTGTTCCATGGCCTAACTGTCTAGTTTTTAAAAACATAAACAAAAGTAGCTTTTAGAATATGATTATACAAATATTTTACATTTTATTTTACCATGAAATATATGTCAATGAATTCTAAATATTAAAAATAGTATTTTCTCAAAGTACTATAGAAAAAAACCTATAGCATTACGTGAATACACATAATATACCAGGATGATATGAGTCTCGCCAATCGAAAGAAAACACTGCCCTAAGAGTCTGGAGCCATGTTTTCTAGATGCCTGGAAATAACCTCTGAGGCGTTTCGGGCGATCAATAATTTTTATTTTCTTTTTTAACTTTCCAAAAGGGGGGGGGGGGGCGGGACAGGCTCACCCCCACCTCTTAAATCCACCCTTGTTAGGTACTGGTACTTTTTGGTTAACAATAATACCATACCATACTCAGGTAATATGTTGACCTGGTTGTTTTAAATGTTGCTAATAATTAGGTTCATTTACCTATTTTCTATCTAATTATGCTACATTATATTATTTAACAGCTTTAATTAATCAGATAATTACCTTAAGTTTCTCTGCTGCACGTAGGTGTGTTCACTTGTACAGTACAAAACAACGGTTGTGGGTTTTTCCAGATTTTCATCTTTAGTCATGACCTGGTATGTTGATACAATGTGTGCATTTAAGTGTGACTTGATGATGTCAGTCATGTAATTTGGCTTCTAAGTGGATGTTGGGTTTCCTCTGGCAATTCATAAATGTATATAAGCGTACACCTGCCAACTCTCATGCATAATAAGTGAGTCTCATACATACCGGGGCACATAGAAAAAATTATTAAATTATCACTCTTTTTTTTTTTTTAATTGATGAGGGCGGGCATTTTTTTTAAATTGATGAGGGCGGGTATTTTTTTTTTTTTTTTTCAATCGGAACAATAGATTATTTTGCTTTTGTTTTTATCGATGAGGGATGGACTGTTTATATTTGGTTTGTAATAGTAAATATTGTATAAAAACTGGTATAATTTTATAGTTTTTTAAAGAAAGTGTATTTGAATTGAAGTCACAAAAATGCATTGTTATTTTTATGCTGTTGAAATAATTGATGCAGCAAAAAATCTTTTTTTTTTATTCCCACATTAATATTTCCCGATTTTTTGACGCGGGCGGGAGTGTTAATCTAATAAATTTTTCTATTTGCCCTAAGCATCTACTTTTTTTGTATACAACATTAGATACTTACAAATTAATATTGAAATGACATTTCAAGACAATACACGATAGGAATAGTGAAGTATGGATTTAATAAAATTAAAGGAAAAGTGCGAATTTGTTTGTTGGACCATGAAATGGCTGAGGGGTATGCGGATCTCTCTGTTAGTGTCCCACATTTGTTTTACATAACCTTGGCAGGTCTGGTGACGCCATAACCTGCTCGGAATTTTTGTTGTTCATATTCCGTCTTGTAACATGAAATCAAAGTAGCAGAACATTTGTTACTCTTTTATTTTGGAAGTTAAGTTTCATATTGTAATAACAGAGTCATGTCATATTACTTTTAACCTGAAATAATAATTGAAAAAGAAGAGCCGATTAGTATATAATAGATGCACAGTATACCTGTACAGTAGTACTGATTCAGTTTGAATTTTATATGTTCAAAACATGCTTGAATTACAATGTACAATGGAATAGGAAGAATGGGAGAGGAGTCACAACTTGTCTTCTGCTGTATGAATATTTACCACTGATATAGACTGGAAAATGGCTTGTAGATATGAAACAGAATAATGTTTTAGCACTGAATTTTATTTCAAAATTGTCAAAAGTTCACAGTGCCGGATCTACGATATATTTTCTGGGGTGGGGGTGCTAAGCTGTCCGACAGAGGGACTTGAATTGTGGGCCCAAGCTGGGGAAGGGGTTGGGAGAGGGTTCCCTTTTAAAGGAGATTTTTTTAAGAATAGCAACCTCTGGGATGGCTGGAAATGACACTCGTAGACTGTGACTTAAGCCCCCTGTTCCCCTGCTGGCACCGAGCACTGCAAGTTTAGTTCTGTTTAAACTAATTATTAAATTTGAATAAATGTAAAGAAAACATGTGTATGATAGATGTCACTACATAACAGTGAAATACTTTTATTGATGGACATTTTCACTGTGACTGAAGTGATGATCATGTGGTTTTTTCAATATATGTATTTTAGATGTCGGATTTATATGTATATCATATTTTTATGTCAATTTGTTAAATTTTAAATATCAATGATTATATAAGTATTTTTTTAATGTGCAATTTTGGACCCCATTTGAAATTGGCTACACTCTAGCCTAATGGGCGTTCCTGATGCTCATTAATTTTTATTGTTTTTGTTCTCAAATCATTTTTATATTGTTTGTGTATGTTGGGCATCGATTAAATTCAATCAATCAATCGATCATACCTTTAACTAATAAGTTAATGTAGGAATATTAATCAATAAATATAGAAAACTTACTTTTGTATTGCATTTTTAATTGTTCTTTCAATGTTCAGTGAAACAAGTCACTGGTAAATGTCAAACACAAATTAATTTTAGCCTTGTCTTATTTTTCCTATTCTCAAAAAATCCATGAAGTTGCATCAAGCCCAAAAATTTCATGTTCACCTGTTTGAATTATGACATTAAATTTTATCTTATATTAGTTGCAAAGCCATTGGTGCATGAAAGTTTTCCATTTGCAGGCATTAATTGATTTGGCAAGGAAAATATAGAGCATGTTTTAAGCTTCTGTTTTATTTTCATCAATCTTTTTTGTCAAATATTATTTTGTGCTTTATTGTATTGTGTTGTAACTTTACAGAATAAACTTCAACAGAATGGATGACAGGAAAAGGACAAGACCTACCATTAAACCTTGACCTACCTTGACCTACCATTAAACCTTGACTACTCTGAAGCAAACAAGGTAAGAATAAATTTTACATAATGAGAGTGTTGGCCAGGTGTGCTGATATGCAGAAAAACAATAAATTTAAAAGCAAAATGGACAAGTCCTTTCGATAATTGAAATTATCAGCTTGACATTAATGAATAACAACAGCTACTGGTATATGAATGTGCAATTATTGTTACCTTTATTGTCTACAGTACAACAAATCATACTTGCTTTGATCTAAATAAATGATACAATCCACACAATAAATTATATTTACATTTACATTACAGCATAAATATATTTAATCATGGAGAAAATATGCCTTTTTGGATTAGACCTTATTGACCTTAAATTCTGAGTATTAATATTAATATTATTACTTATTATTATTATTATTATTATTATTGTTATTATTATTATTATTATTTATTGTTATTATTATTATTATTATTATTATTATTATTATTATTATTATTATTATTATATTTCTTTATTATTATTATTAATATTATTGATAGCCCTTTACAATTCATATGTAAAGTGCATAGGGGCAATGAGCAATATGCTATATATAAATACAGTGTACCATTATTATTATTATTAGCATTTCTGTCCAGTATTACATGATAAAAAGCTAAGTAATACAGAAATCAGAGGATGAAAATAAGACATGAACTGCATTAAAAAAGAAAAAGTAAATGATCAGTAACTGCTAAAATAATTGGTAAATATATGCACTGCATCTTGGAATTCCAAGTATATACTATTATTATTACTATTAATTAAAAATATGTGGAAGATAAGTTGGAGTTTATTAGCCTATCAGCTTTAACTGAACAAGAAATAATTATAAAATTATTTAAATACATAATGTAATAGTTATATAATTTAATGATAATATCATTCTATTATAGTTTTATGAGAATCTTTCATTTCAAACTTTTTTGAATTTTGTTCCATTACTATGTTTTACAGTAATTTAAAAGTTTACAAAAAGTTGCTAGCTTAGTTGATTTGATGAATTGAAATTGAATAGACCTCTTTGGAGACCAGTACATACACCAAATTCAACTTGAAGATCCCTATAGGTGATGCCTTAGGCCTGTATGTCCTTATAGACAGTCTATAGGCTCTAAAGGCCATCTATAGGTTCCTGTAGGCTGCCTATGCCTATACAATCCTAAAGGCTGCCTATAGGCAAAGAGAATGAAAAAAAAGAAACAATACAAACCAGAGTTACACATTAATTTTATGGATGTCACATCATTTACAATTTTGACAGGAGTGGCATCCATTTAATATACTCCTGATATTTCAATTTGATTGAAACACAATACAAAACAAGTGAAGACAGTTGTAGAATGTCATTTTTATAATTCAACTTTAACATGTTTTACAGTAATCTGCTTTTGCCAGGTTTTCCACAAACAGATTAGTATACATTTCATCCACCAATAAATTTCCTGTTATTCATTGTTAGCCTAAATAAGGTACATTATTATTATAAAGATATAATTAAATATATTAAAGTTAAAGCCTATTAGAAATAAAACATTAAATATCAATTATTAAAGCTAAGATATAATAATCAAAGATCATGATCATTGTGGTACACATTGTCAGGTTTAGCATTATTACTGTAAAACTAATTTGGATTATATAGTTTCCTGACTAAATTTTGTGGACTCGCAGTGTTCTCCCAAATCCGTTTTAGCCGTAAATTTATTGATAAAAATAACTGGCCAGCCAGTAGCAATTTTGAGTTTTCAAAATAAAAAATCTACTTATTAGGCCAAGGTAGTCTAGCTACGCTGCCCCTCTTTCAATAAATTGACATCATTTCATTCCAGTCTACTGTATGTCTAGGCTATGAATATATATTGTGTTGTTGTTTCTTCAAGTCATTAACCCCACCAAAAGTGGTAATGCCTTTACACTGTGTGCATTGCTGAATTTTTATGAACAAATTTACCAGTAAAAATTTGTGAATTTGGAGAACACTGGCTCATATAACAACAACATATAATATTTTTAGTCATGTAGAAAAGGTTTTTGTATCTGACCTTATATTGACCTTATTTGAGTTTTGAATTTTTGAATTTGAATTTATCCATCCAGTAATCACTGCAGTAATTTATGAGGCGCCATCTGTTCACTTATTATTTAGCAAAAAATTACATGGTTTTTTACGTTCTATATTTATATAATATTTTATATATTATATAAAATATTATATATTATATAAAAAATTATATATTATATAAAATATAATATATAATTTTTATATATTATATAAAAAGTTATATAATATATAATTTTTTATATATTATATAAAAAATTATATATTATATGAAATATTATATATTATATAAAATATTTAACGTAAAAAACCATGTAATTTTTTGCTAAATAATAAGTGAACAGATGGCGCCTCATAGTAATTACTTTGGCTGAGTAATACAGAAATTTGAGTAACATAAAACATGAACATGAAAATATACCCTAGTGGAGTCCTCTGTCAGTATTGATTCAAATTCAGAATATAAAAAGTAAATGATCAGTACTGCTAAAATAATTTATTTTAAATATTATAAATACTTAAATAGCAAAGTAGTAGGCATTTTGTGATATAATAATATGATAGTGTTTAAAACAAAAGCCTTGTGATAATTTTAACATTTAATTGTTCCAATCACACTAAAACAAAATGATGGTAGTAATAGTAGTAATAGGAATAGTAATAATTTAATGTTTTTGTTTATTTATTTCATGGTATCATTATTCAGAAAAATATATACAAAATCCATAAAATCATTCTATTGCAGCAAAAGCTGAATTGCAGAAACAATTTTATAAAACAATGACAAATAGACGTTACACCAAAAACAGATTAATCATTATATTACATTACAATTTAAAACCATGTAATTTGCGTATGTCTTCTACATGATTTGTCTGAATAATTTACACCATATGAATAATGTAGTAGATGTTTCTAAAAGTTAACATAAGAGTATTAAAAAGTGTATGAATACTAGCAAATAGTTTTACAACGAAAACCATGCATAAACAAAAGTATGAATTTAAGCAATATCTTTCATTAAAAGGAAGGAAAAAGTAAGCAAAAATGGTATAGCAATATTACTCTATGACTTAGGTGCATGGTTTACAGATAAATACAGAATATTAGAAAAATTATGTTTATTTAAAACAATGTTTTATAATAAATGATTTATGAAATACAACTTATATTTAATATGTATCTTCAATTTTCGAATAAAAGTGGGATGACCCCACAAAAGAGAGAGAGAGAAAAAAACAATGCAAACCATGTTTTCCCATCATTTACAATTTCTACAGGAGTTAAGGCATTCATCATAATATACCTGATATTTAAATTTGATTGAACCACAATACAAAACAAGTGAAGGCAGTAGATGGTATGCTTTAATAATTGAATATTTTTACTGTTCCGCAACGATTTGCAATTGCTACTCTCCTTGGATGATGTGAAATGAAGCAAAATGCATGTGAATTCTCAAACTCCTCTGGCTTATCAATTCTTTTTATGAAAGTTCCATCACTATTGAAAAGCCGTAGTTCGTGAATAGTAATTGGTATTTGATCAAAAAGACGTAAGGCTTTTCCCGTGCTCCTTTTCTTTTTTTGTTCGCGATCTAGTTTATTTTTTTATTTTTTTTTATTTATTACACTTCATCACTGCAAAAATACAAGAACAATTCAAAAACAAGACAAAAAGCAGCGAAAAGGAGGGGATGAACAGGTGTCAAGCACCTCTATCTACATCCCCCCTTGAACAGATTACAGAACCACACAAAATATACAAGAGAACAGGCGAAAATACAGAACATTAAAATAGTAAAATAGTAAAATAGTAAATATACAAATTTAAACATACAGTACAAAATATAGCTTAAATTATTAAGTCTACTTACTATCATGATGTTGTCATCCTCATCTACTGATACTTCACAGGCATACCTGAATTCCCTATTTTCAGAACTAGCTTCAACAAGAACTTTAATGAACTTTCCCTCATTATCAAATAGTCGTAATCTCCTGTTATCCTCCAGTACAAGAAGATTTCCTTGGTTCGTGAGAGTGATATCACGTAACTTTTGACCTTCTTGTATGCCTGATAACTCTATTTTCCTGATCATCTGTCCACTATTAATGTCAAAGGTGAACACACGACCATCAAATACATACAAAGTATTTGATGCGTTATCCACATGGATACCAAATGGATGCCTTAATAATCCATTACCAATTGATTTGATCACCTGACCATTCATATTACATATTATGATGTTTTGTTTAAAATAATCATTTATTGCTATGTTACCATTTTTCATTTCTAACATTTTGTTAACATTCACACCTTTTGGTAGTGTAATCGTACCAATATATTCTCCTAATAACTTGTTCTTGAGAATTATATTTTGGGCAGATGAAATCAGTAAGCAATCATCTTCACACTTAACTATATCAATAACAAAAAATTTGTTAAGTATTTGAAAGGAATTTACTAATCCTTCTTTTTCTACTTTGTTTTCCATTGGTGCCTGTTAATCGGCTTGCCAGGAGCACTTGTATCAACTCCTGCTGCATCCACTTGTGTTAAATCAGGACCACAAAGTTGAAGTGAGGCAAACTGTAAAGGCTTCGTTGATTGCACATCCTTTTCTTCTTTGATTTTCATTGGTGCCTGCTTCATTGGTTTGCCTTGAGCACTCGCATTTAGTTTATAAACTGCTGCCATCACATTTGTAACAATCTCAGGATCACCTTGTTGCAGTGAGGCAATCTGTAAAGGCTTCGTTGATCGCACATCTTTTTCCATTTTGATTTTCATTGGTGACTGCTCCACTGGTTTGCCATGAGCACTCACACCTAGTTTATGAACTTCTTTTGCCCTCAATTTTTTAACTATCTCAGGATCACCTTGTTGCAGTGAGGCAATCTGTAAAGGCTTCGTTGATCGCACATCTTTTTCCACTTTGATTTTCATTGGTGACTGTTCCACTGGTTTACCATGAGCACTCACATCTAGTTTATGAACTTCTTCTGCCTTCAATTTTGTAACATTCTCAGGATCACGTTGCAGTGAAGCAATCTGTAAAGGCTTCATTGATCGCACATCCTCTGCTAAATATAGCTTGTGATTTGCTGACATTGGAAATATTTTGTGACATTCATGACATGTAGAGCATAGGTAATGCTTGCAATTTTGGCAATAGTATTTTACCCGCCTTTCATTTCCGCAAACACATTTTGTCCAATCACTGGGAGACATCTTAACAGAATCCTGTGAATTATAAATAATTTTTGGGGTTTGGCTAATGGTAAATTCATTCTTTTTAATTTGTTATAGATAATATTTAGGAAGCAGCATTGAGATGAAAGAATGATCTGAATTACGAAGAATAAAGATTCAAACATGTAACTATCAAAAAGAAGGCAAACTACTAAAAAGATAATAATTTACATACAAAGTAATTATGGAAACATTATTTATTAAATGTTTCATAATAGTAATACTTGTGGATATTATCAGATACCGGTACCGTATTAATTGAAATAAAAACAAAAATATTATATTGTAATGAAAATTCTAACTGCAGATTAATAAAATTGTTTTATATCACCTATGATAGGATGGGTTCTACATTTAAAATCACAAAAAAACAATCATGTATTTTAATAGCAGATTGAAACGTATGTTGTTGTCTCTTTCTGCTCTCTTTTCAATATGTTTTCTTTCCTATGTGCCTTACTTATTCATGCAGGACAGAAAATTATTGAGATTTTGTGACCAAAAGATGTGGGGAAAAATCACTTTAGTTTTGTTCCTGCCACTGATGTCAGTTGCATCCTAGAGGCAGTCTTCTAACATCTACTAGACTAAATATATGCTGGCTCTGACAGATGAATTAACTCCTTGTTGGGTTTAAGCTTCTTTGTCCTGAATCACACAGCAGCAGATTGCTTATTTTAATACATGGGTCACAATAATATGGTTTCAAGGCTTGTAAAAAGAGCATTCATTTTTTAGTTATAATTTTGTACAAGAATCATACTGTGAACTTACCGAAGATGTTGCTGTGCTCTTTGGTTTATTAACCAATATTGTCTTATCTGTAAAGGTAGATAATGATTGATATTATGAAAAGAACAATGTTTGTACACATAAAATCAACTTTGACAGTCAAAGGTGTATTGATAAATCTGTAGCTGTCCTGTTAAGGCGAAAACTTGCCTAACTATACCTTGTTTAGTGAATCCGCCGCCTGTAAATTATGATTCGAATAAAAATAAAATTTTTGACCAATTAGTGCACTCGCACCTACGAAAAACGTGAAATTTCAGGAGATTATAAAAGTTTCACTTTATTCGTATTATGCCCACTGCTGTCTTGAAATCTCCAAGACTAAGATGTTGTATATTTGTTCCTAATTAATTTTTTTAACTTTTATATTTATATTTTTTTTTACATATCTATTTATATTTTTTTTTTACTTTCTAATTTTTTGGTGTCTTTTTATTGTTAGGACTTTTTTTTTTTTTTTCTCCATTAATTTTATCTGTGTGTATACTGGGCACTCTGGGAGAACAGTCTATTTGACTGAAGAGTCCACCCAGTATAAAGAACAAATAAATAAATAAATAAAATTATATATATCTGAACATATAAACACCCCATTACTACACTGTTTATATTCACCAATATTTTCTCCTTCATCTGGATGTTTTTGGCAAAATTATTTGCTAAACAAAATTTTAATATTAATTTATTTTTTTGCCCTCCTCTGACGATCATAAAAGCTAAAAAAATATTGGCAAAACAAGGTATAAAAAAGCCTCGCCTAATGTGGGAAGTAGTGATTTTCCAACCGTGCCAGTGACAATTTTTATTTATTTACTGTTTGTGTTTCCATTAAACTGATAGTTTTTTTCATTTAGTAACATTGAAACACACAGGAAATAAAGTTGGTACTCTTGTATTAAATACTCATGGAGTTTTTTTATAATTATATGTTATGTATAAATTGTACTCATTTTACCTTCTGTTAGAGCTTTTCCTGCCCTTGTGAGGTTATATTTCTTCAAGTTTTCAATGAAGGCTTCCATCTCTCCTTCACAAATTACCATTCTCTGCTCTAGATCCATTATCAAAGTCCAGCTTTCAGCTGCGTGTTCCTCTGCAACACTATACAATCCACCAATCTGTTTTATTTCATCTGGACTCAGTGCCATTCCCAGATTTACAAGTCTTTGTCGATGAAGTGTAAATTCTGTGATTACAATATTCTTGATATCTTTTGGTATCAGGAATGATGGATGTCGATCTTTAATTAACTGTTCCATGCCAAATTGTTGTGTTACCTTAATAGTTTCATAGAGGAGAGTGAGATTGTTTGGAGTCAGATGTCCAGCACCAATCAGTAACTCAATGATGTCCATCATTTTAGAACACTTATGTAATGCATAAGTATCTTTTACATGGTCTCTGTACAACACTTTTAACATGCTGAGACTGCATCGTCTGTCAAACCATTTGGACACATCCAACTTAAGACCTCCAAAATTTGTTTCGGCATCTTCTACAATTAAGATAAGAATATCATATGCAAGTTTTTAAAATTTCAGGTACCATTAACATCTCCTGTATTAATAAAAAAATAAGTTAAAATAGTTCACAAATTCAAATTCTTAGAAGTGAATATGTCTGATGAACTAAAGTGGCCACCATTGCTATCATCTACATTGCGTAATACAGACTGTGTCTAAATGAGGGCACCATTATTATTCTCATAGTCTCCATAAACCTTTTGTATTAGAAATCAAAATAAAAAGGAGTCTGACAATGTGGGGAATATAAAAAAATTTTTAGCATCTATTATTTTTGTTTGCACAGACTGTCTGTTATTATTTTTGTTCGCACAAACTGTCTGTTAATGTAACTTGTACCTAAATTGGTGGAGGTGAAATGGGTATACATCTTTTCCCATGCAGTTTGATTGAAAGGAACAGGAACAGTTTATCTATATTAAAAATAGAAGTTTAAAAGTGTGTTTCTTTATGAAGGATAACAGATATGCTTACCTTTGCATGATGCCATGTTGTCAGTATGAAGCTACTGTTTTAACATGTTGATTATTTTTGTACTCATTCATTTCTGGAATAGAATTATAAAAATTCCAAACTTAATAAATAAAATTTATTTTACAAAGATAACATGTTTTATTGTGAAAATTTTTCTTTACCATTTTAGTTTATAAAGACTTGATATTAATGTATGAAGCATTTAAATCCAAAATATCTTAAGCCCCAGCATTCCAGACTGTCAAATTTTAGTTTACAAAAATATATGACATGCCTAAAAATGGCCATGACATCACATCATGACCATATACGAGCATATAGCAATTTTTTTTTCACTGTAAATCTGGAGTTAGAACCCTCTCATTGCAAATATATTTTGGCGATAAAGAAGTAAATGGAAATTGTCAGAAACTGAGCTCGCACATAAATAGGGGCATCTAAAATGACCACTGATTTTGTGGTATATTTTATACTATGCATAGTATTAAAAAAATGCAATACATACAATTACATACATTTTAATCCACTTTTTCAAATAATTTTGAGTAAATATCATTGTATCAATCTAATGACACGATTTTTAACAATTAGTAGTAATATACTTACCTTTGAGTTTATCCTTTATCTATGCCAAGGTGTCCTGTATCTGTTGTGTAAGCGTTTTCCTTGGCATATTCTAGGTGGTCTGTGTTTTGACATACTGTAGGCTACTTACCTTGTTTTTGTTGAATCCAGTTGTATTGTAAAGTATATGCCTGACTAAACAAGAATAATGAATCAGTCAAGTATTATATATTGAACTGCTGAGAATATCCTTATATTCAATTCACAATACACAAGTATTTGTATGACGTATCGGTAGTAGAATTTTATAGCAACTAGATGATCTTTAGTCCGTCTCATTAGAACACCTGTTGATGATCTTATGATAATTTATCACTAAAGTGGACATGGAAATGTCTAAAATGCTCTGACTATAACTTTTAATTCAACACAAACAACGTCTTGATGTGCTATATCATGATGTATTTCATCCTCCTATTGTAAGCTTTAAGTGTTCCAATAGGGGTCAGGCAATTTCCGGCAGTTTCCAGGGGATTAGCCAGGGAAATTTTGGGTCCTTTTAAGCAGTTCTGAAATGCTTTGGAACATATTTTACTAAAAAAAAATGTGTTAAACGAGTGTGTTTAACAGGGAGAATTGGGCTGTCTCCACCCTCTACCACTCCCTCACTGGTACCACCACTGTTCCTGTATATGCTAATGTTTGTTTTGAATCATTCAAGCCCACAAGTATCATAGGAAAGGGATAAGTTAAACCATGAATTATCATATCCCACTGTATTCCATTAACCTGTAGCAAACAAGGTAAGAATAAATTTTACAGTATCAAAATCTGGTCAGCTGCTGATGTCCAAAAAAATTTTTTTTATGGCCAAATCTTTCAATTATTTAAAATCCGCATCATTCCTACGAAACCATTAGTGCAAAAATTTTGATGTGCGGTACTCATTGCTACTTGCGAATTGGATTCAAGCTCAGTGGTCTAATGATTGTGACACCAGGCTAGTTATCTTGAGGTCGTGGGTTCGATTACCACCCGAATTACTAGCAGTTTTTTTTTTTGTTTTTTTTTTTTAAAGTTAGGGAACGTATTCAGTATGAAAATATATCAGGTCAGTATACTGATTGTACAAAAATTATTTATTAAATTAACAATGAGAACTGTAACAACAAATAGAAGGAAGTACATATTTATTGTCCTCTTTATTATCTACAATACAACATAATACAGTATACAAAGTGTTAATATGGTGTATATTACCATAAAACCTCGAATAATAGCCCTTGGGTTTTTTGGGGTTTTTTTTAAAGATCATTGGATGGGTATAATATTAAAGATAACATTTTTAATAGAACAGAAAATACATTAAGTTTCAATTATAAACCAATTGATATGAATCTGGACTTTCATGCGTACACAGTGTATAAAGCATCATTCCATGTGAGTTAGTTGCTGTTGGGTGCATTTGTAAATGTTCTAAAATGGATAATTAAAATTAATTTTATCAGTTATCAAGAGAGATAGAAAATACTCGCTAAACACTAAATTATTATTGTACATATGTATTGTACATTACTATACAAATTAAGGTGCAAAATAGAAAATCAAATAAACACACATTAGAGTTTACATCAGCATAAAGTATAATTATTATTATTATTATTATTATTATTATTCATGTTCAGGTGTTTGCCCTCATTCCAATCTCAGGGTCATGGGTTCAAATCTCATGGTCGTGGGTTCAAATCATGCAAAATACTAGATTATAATCACTCATTTATAACCTGCTTTCCAACATTAGCAAATACATTTCTACTCTAGTGGCTTAGGCATCTACAGGAGCCATATACTGTATATATTTTATACAACCAAGTTGAATGCCATCCTGTGAACCTGATTAACTTTCCTTTATATTATATCGTCGCTCACATCACAAACTAACACAAGAAAGCGCGTCAAAATACTTGCTGTTGTTGTTAAGGACTTTTTGTGTGGTAAAAAATACAAAATTGCTTGACAACCAATATGCGCTTGTTTTGACGCGCTACTGTGTTAGTTCGTGATGTTAATGACGATATAACAAAAAAACTAAAGATGTTCATTTTTTACTATATGCCAAATTTTAGATTTAATGCAAACACAATACCAAAAATATGTGGCAGCAGACTACTGTATCATTATCTTTAATAGTTGAATATGTCAACACCTTTGTTACCATTTTTGGCTACTGCAAGTCTGTGTGGATAATATGAAATTATGGATAATCCCCTTAGATTGTTGATTCCATCTTCTGGTTTATCAATTCTTTTAATGAAATTTCCATCACTACTGAATAGCTGTAGTTTGTGACAACTTGATATAATGATGTTGTCATCCTCATCAACTACTACTCCACGTGGATCTATCAACTTACCATTCTCATCACCTGCTTCAACAAGGACTTTTATGAACCTTCCAGCTTTATCAAATAATTGTAACCTGTTGTTTTCATTCTCCAGTATGAGAATATTTCCCTCATTTGTAAGAGTAACATCAGTGACTGTACCTACTTGACCTTCTTGATTGCCTGGTGACCCTATCTTCCTCATCATTTGGCCACTATCAATGTCAAACATGAACACACAGTTACATTTCCAATCTGCTACATACACAACATTTGCCGCTTCATCCACATGGATACCAAATGGTCTTATTAAATCTTCTTGACCAATGGATTTGATCACCTGACCATTTATATTGTTTATTGTGATACACTGATTATCTGTATCACTGAATGCAATGTCACCATTCTTCATTTTGTACATTCTGTTAACTCTCACATATTGTGGTAATACAACCTTACCAATATATTCTCCTGATTGCTTGTACTTGAGTAATTCATTTGTACGACATGAAACAAGTAAGCAATCATCTTCACACTTAACTGCATCTAAAACATATTCTGTGTTTATATCAATAGTATTTACTAATCCTTCTTTCTCTACTTTAATCATCATTGGTGACTGTTTAATTTGTTTGCCATCAGCACTCACATCTAGTTTGCAAACACCTGAAGTTGTGCATTTTCCTGTCACAAAATAATCTCCATTGTCAATTTTTTCAACATGAGTGATGTTGGTTTCTCCTGTAGGCAGTGTCCATGTTGCCTTCAGTTGATTTGCATATATTTCACATTCATCTGTTTTCATTATTGTGGCAATAATTGTCTGACCTTGGGTCACAGATTCCCCAGGTAACAAGCCCATAAGGGACCCATATGGTGCCCATATGCAGATCTATATGGGTACCATATGTGCAATCCTTGAGGAAACCTCCGGATTCTGCACCCAAGTTCCATGTGGGACCCATATGATTTAGCCCACATAGCCCAGATA